>NW_015151364.1:240546-243737 GCF_000732505.1 Cyprinodon variegatus
TTCTACATTCAAAATGGTTGGGTTATGCTGAACTACTTTCTGTATTCATGTTGCTATAGATTTAGGCTGCTGGAGGACACAGAGACCACTTTTAATCATTCTACTTCCTTCTACCTCCATGCTATGATACTGCAATATTTGCTAGTTCAACCCATGATTTTTTTATGATTCCTCTACTTTCTCGTCATAGTGGTTTCATCTAGTCGATTCCTATGCATTTGGCTATGACATTTGTTTATAGATGTTAGAGTTGGGCCTTCTTTTAAGGGTAGTCTTGATCTCGTTGACATAGCTACAGTATGGGCCCAGCTTTTACTGTAACTTTTTTTTTAAAGACTCTGGACTACGTTGCTTAGCCTACTTCAAATTGACATGTGCCTTAGTAAAATGGCTGTGATCACAACAATGGCTTGGTAATGTGAAGATTGTTTTTAATTATTATTTAAAATCTGCATGTATGAAACTGTTATTTTCATTGATCTGACATCACACACATATGTACATATGTACACCTGTTATTTGCAACCAGAGATGAAAAAGTGTACAGAGGGTGGCTATGCTAATGCTTAGCAGATCACTGGCAATCCTCTTCATGCAGTAATACTGACAGTATGCTGCCATATTTGAAACATTTATTCACATTTTGTCAAAGTGTTTATATGAACATCACAACAATGACTTTTAATATTTTTTTAAATAATTATTTCAACTCCGAATGTTTGAAAATTATGTTTTCATTGATCTGACGCCAAGAAACATATTTACAGAGGGGGGCAGAAGGTTTCATCTCTCCTATGCAAACAATATGCTAAAAATAAACTTCTTCTATGCATTTTCACAACAGATATGCAGACAATTGCATATTTATTTTTTATGAAGTTTTATGAAGGACTTTTAGAGTGGCCTTTCTTTATTTCCATTAACGGATGCAAAAAAAAAAACACCTTAAAAAATAGGAATACATGTTCAAAACATACAGAGGCATAGTCAAAAAGTAGAAACAACTACACAAGTAACACCCCATTTCCCCTGACTTCCAAATGTCTACCCAACATTAACACACCCATCTGAAGATGCAAACATCTGAAGTCTGAGTTCATTTTCTCTGTTATCCAGGAGCAACAATTTGATTTCTTAAAAATCATTAAATATGGTATTGCTGCCTGGCAAAGTATGTATTATTTTCACCTATCCCACCACCTATAGAGGACTGGTTTTTCTGGGATACTTTTTCTACTTCTCCATGAGAGAAATTATTTTTTTTTAATTACTGTTGATAGAGGGATATCTGGTGGAATTGTTGTTTAAATAATTGAGGTTGCATGCACAAATGCAAAATTGAGATTGGTAATGAAATCTATTATAAATATGTATTGATAGATTTTATAACTTTTCCCTTTTATAACACCCTAGTGACCCCAATGGATCATTCACCCCCAATTTATACAAGTAACATTTTTCCAGATGTCATGACACAGATAAATTGATCTAAAAGTGGTGGTTTTCTTCCAGTCAGAAGACTAGCACCAACTTTCCATCATAAATATAGATAAATATTTCGGAGTTTTGAAATGTTATACTTTTTTATAATTCTGCAGGGTTATATTAGATGTAAAATATTGAACTTCTGTTTTGTTAGGTTTTAAAACAATAATATCTTAGTCTAAAATAACTACTTTATAGAGCATAACTAGAAATGGCACAACTACTTCGGTGCTAATGTTTGTTGCTAGGGAATCCTTTGGGTGCAGGCTACCACATTAGAAATACCAAGGGAATATTGTATTCATGAAGTGAGGGGGTAGAAAACAAGCTTCAGAATTCACCAACACAGTGGTCAGAGAAGAGCCACTGTGCAAACATCGGGGCTCAGCTGATACGCTGTCATGTATTGTGGATTAGGTGAGAGGACTAATATTTTGTATAGTTAATTGTCGTTTTTGACTTTATTTTTACTACCCAGGTCTTTTTCATGATCTTTTTTGTCTTTCTTCCAGATTCTTTAATTCTCTGAACTGCTGAGCAAAAGTTTGGTCTAAACATGGAACTTGATATGAGTAATTTTCTTCTTAACAATACTTATGTTTCTAACGTAAATCCTTGCTATAAGATTGCCACCTATCTACCAACAGAAACTCCTACCACGTTATGTCTACTTTTTAATGTTTTTCTTGGTTCTATATCTGCAGTAACTGTTTGTGGAAACCTACTTGTGATAATCTCTATCATTTACTTCAGACAGCTTCACACTCCTACCAATGCCCTCATCCTGTCTCTGGCTGTGGCTGACCTGCTGGTAGGAGCTATGGTCTTTCCACTAACAATGGAGTTCTCAATAAGCTCATGCATGCATCATCAGGACATTTTCTGCAAAGTAAGAGGTAGCTTCGATATAACACTTAGCATATGTTCTATTCTGAACCTGTGCTGCATTTCTATTGACAGATATTATGCAGTGTGTCAGCCACTGGTATACAGGAATAGAATCAGCAGTCATGTTATTGTATTGATGATATTGGTGAGCTGGGGCGTTCCAGCTGTGGTTGCAATCAGTCTGGTAGGATTTAATCAGGTGGAATGCAAACAAAATTGTTTTCTTACTGTTGTGCTGGGAAAAATTCTGATTGTTCTAATTACATTTTATTTACCACTGCTTGTAATGATATGCATCTACCTAAAGATTTTTAGTGTCGCACAGAGACAAGCATACAGCATCCACAGCAATAAACATTATGGGGGAGTAGTTAGTAAAATGGAAAACAAGGCCACAAAAACTTTGGCAATTGTAATGGGAGTTTTTCTGTTGTGCTGGCTGCCTTCCATCCTCTGTACAACTGTTCTTACTTTCAGTAAAGCTTCCCAGCCTGGCCCTCTGGCAGAAATACTGAACTGGCTTGCACTGTCTAATTCAACATTCAATCCATTTATTTATGCTTTATTTTATAGGTGGTTCAGGTCAGCATTTAGAATGATTATTTCAGGAAAAATAATGTTGGGAAATTTTACTGACTTGAAACTTTATTGATTTATGTATCTTTGTAAGGCACATTTGCTAAGCCTAGTTGTTTTTTGATTTTTTTTTTTTTTAAAGCATTACAGGTGTTTTTTAAGATATATTAAAGAATATAAGATATACATTTTTATGATTTTACAAAGTGACAGACAACATCGACTGAATATATTGATGTGAA
>NW_015151364.1:243777-255224 GCF_000732505.1 Cyprinodon variegatus
CCACGCCCACAATTCCCCCTTTAACGTTCTCACATACTCATGGTGGTCTCAACAACGTCCGCAGATAGGGCGCACCGCACCATAGGGCGCACCCCACATTTTGTGGGGTAAAAAATACGTTTAGGTGCGCCTTATAGTCGTGAAAATACGGTAAAGTTTATCCAAAGGAAAAATACTCAATATTGGTTGTGAAGAGCCAAAGGCCCCGTCCCCCAAGAACACCGAGGCAGGTGCCGGGGGACCCAAAACCCCAGATGCACAAAGGGACCCCCACAGCAAAGGCACCCGAGAGGGGCCGACCGAGGAAATGTACCCCCCCACCAAGGGAAGAGGAGAGACGACCTGAGGAAATCCCCAAGCCACCACAATGCCAAAGCCCCAAGGAGCCGCGGGGAGGAGCCCGCAGGCTCCTGCACTTTAGATAACACTTTATCAGTAATATCTGAACTCTGTCCCATTTGGTGACCTTTACGTGACCACATCCTGTATCTGGCATAACCCTGATGACTGCAATATTCTGTGTAAATAAATCTTCTATGTTTTTTTCTCCTACAATAAAAAACGAAAGGTAAATAATTTTCTAGATTTTATTAGTCATTTTTGACATGGAAAAAATAAAAGCATTATATTTAAAATGTTATTTAGATAACATTGCATTGGTCCTTTGTTATCCACTTCTAAAAGCAAAATCAAAGAAACAGATTAACTCTGACTGTTTGGTTAACCAAAACTGAAGGGTTAAGAGCTAAGAGTTCTGTTTCTGTAAGGTTCTGCTGGTGGTCATTTCTGATGCCAACTGGCAGATGTCTCTTTAGCTCAGTTATACTTGTCAAATGTTCAACATTGCTGCTTTATAGCTTCATTGGCCACATTGGTTATTTACAACGTATCTACCTTTTCTACTCAGTTGCTCATAGTCCCGTGTACAAAGGTCAACTTATTCTTCCGTACATTTGTCCACCCTACCATTCCTCCATGTTTCCATCCATCATCCTTCTAAGTCGGTATCATGCAACTTTTAGATGAGTCCCATGTCCAACTCCCCTGAATGAAACAGCTAAATTACCCAGTGTCCTGCTGATGAGTAATTATTCTATTCAGTTGTTTTGAGACAGAGACTTAATAAAAGTTGCAGCACACCTGGCCTTGAGCTCTGGTTGTTTGACCATAAACCTTCCTCAGTTCCTTACTTTTTGCATTTGTTGCCCAGTATAGATATCCACCAGTTAATTTATTAACACAATAACTCAATATCCCTTTCTTCCTCTTTAGATCAAACCCTTTGCTCTGTCAAGTGACATAATGCCTCCTAATGTCTGACCTCAACTCTGATGTTTTGATGTTGTTCGAGTTGAGCCTAAAGTTAAATCCTGTTTAAAACTTTGTCTCGTTTTCTGTTTCTTCACAGGTTCCACGTGAACCTCAGCCACTAGTCTGGAATCGCTCTGCATTATAATCCACATTTCAATGAGATCAAAGTGGTCCGAAACACCAAGCAGTATGATCAGTGTTTTTTTTGGCAGTGGGGCTCTGAGGAGCGAGAGGGAGAAATGCCCTTCCAGCGTGGACAGTCCTTCACGGTACGGCAACATCAATATTAGAACCCATTACATCTAATGCACGCCTGTTCTGAATAGGAACCAGGCATCTTTCTTTTTCAGGAAGGCATCTTTTTTGTTTGGAGGCAGACAGAGAATAACTACTTTCCTTTCTGCCCGCTGAAACTCTTGGGCTTGAAACCACCTCCTCTCCCTAGTGTGTAGTTCCCCTTGTAGACGTTTGATAAGGCCTCCCTAGAATCAAAGCCATTTTGTACAATGATTGTACTCATCTTTCTACTTGATTTGATTTATACATTTGTGAAAATCCACTCTGAGCAATTTCTATCTGAGGATATAAAACCTGACTTCAGATCCAACAACATAGGCAAAGTGCTTCAGAATGACCCCCCGAATCCAGGTCACCCCATGCCAAACAGGCTTAATTAAAAGATTTTCACATAAAGAAAACCACAAAAAGACAAAATGAAGACATCCATGTTTTAATGCCATATGAAAGATATGTATTAAGAATATTATTTTTATGAGTTTCTAAAGCATTGAGGTTAGCCAAATAAATGTGTTCCCGCCAACAAATGTTTACTGTTCTCTTAAAATTTTGAACTGTAAAGTGCCTTGAGATTGAACTGTAAAGTGCCTTGAGATGTCATGTGTTGTGAATTTGGCGCTATATAAATAAACTGAATTGAATTGAATTAATTTAAAATAACAATAATAAACCCCAGTAACCTCAAGTACAGAAGCCTATAGCGGTCATGTCCCTCCCATTCTTTTTCACTTTGGTTTTCTCATGTTAATTTTCTCATTATCTAAAGACAACTAAAGCTGTTTTCTCGTGGTAACGAGATGATTGTTGTGTGTTAAAACGGATTTCATCCTTCAATACCACAGCAGCGGTATAGTCATGGAAGCCTATGTGTAATTCTGTAAGTAATCCTGCAAATAACTTTTAGGTAACAAGACGATGTTGTTGGTTTTATGATTTGCTTCCACTTCTGATTCATAAGCAACTAGACCTATGCCTTTGGCTTCTCAGCACCTGGCGTTTTCTGAACAGTCCCGTGTTACGCCTGTAAAAGGTATAAGATGCATTAACCCCCAAAATGAGTCCAGATTCAAGATTTTCATTATTATAACGAGATAATTATTTTGTTATCTAGAGAAAACAAATAATGGTAATAAGCATTAACCATGACAATGAGATAGTTATGTCGCTATCTCGAGAAGGCAAAGGAAAACTAAAAAGTCGAGTACGACTGCTATCGGCTTCCGTATTAAAGTCATTTCTGCTAACCTAAACAATTACCAGTATAATTTGACCTAAAAAAAGAAAAATCTGAAAAATATATGAATTATTAATAAAATAGCACTTTTTTAATCACCTCCCAAAATTATGTTCAAACGAGTAAACTATTTTTTACCTTTTTTAAAGCGAAGAAGGGACTGTTCAGTTTAAAATACTTCTATCTTAAGGCCCTTTGGTAATTCATCTCCCTACAGATTGTTGCCATGATATTGCATTATTATATGGTTATAGGGCTAACCTACTTTAACTTGGAAACAGTAAAATACACTTGTTAAATTATCTCATTCATCTGGGTTACTTTTTCTTGTAAAAAATAGTAATTTGACAGTAGTTTAGTTTATTTTTTTAATCACCATATTGTATGGGATCTCTTTATTACTTAAATTATTAATGACAGTACTTGCTGTATGTGCTACAGCAGGCTGATCCACACTCCCTAGTGGGGCAGTAATTAGGAAAGTAAGAGAGGTTAAAGAACAGAACAGAAAGAGACAAAAGATAAGGAAAAAAGTTTGAAAAACAAGGCAGAGAGACCAAAAGATGTGTTGAGCACATAGTCAAAATATCATTGTCACATTCAGTCAACTAAGCATTTGAGTATTCATCAATAATATATTTTTTTACTTCTATTCTTCTCTGTCCAGGTTTAAAGTTGTTATTATAGTGCATACATTACTCAAGAGCTAAACTAGAACAAGCAGCCTTTTATGGAATAAAAGCACTAAAATAACAGTATGCAAGCACTGTCACAAGAAAGTTTGTTTCCATTCGTAGGCTGTTGTTTAATCAGTACCAGGTGGGCCTGTCTTTCCTCAAAAAGCCCCAGCCAGAAGTTTGTTTCAGTCCAGCCCTGTTTCAATAGGCTCTATGCACAGCTCCACTACTTGAATTTAAGGCAGCTCCTTTGTTTCCTGTCTTTCATGATTGGATGCACTGATTAATCCAGGTGTGTATGACCTAAGTAACTGGCCAGACACACCTGGATTAATCAGTTCGTCCAGTAATGAAAGACTTCCTGTCTTAAAAAGGAGCTGCCTTAAATTCAGGAAGTAGTGGAGCTGTGCATAGAGCCCATTCCATGAGATTTAAAATCATTAAACAGATCTGTTCAATCAGTGATAAAACTTTTACCCAATTCTGGTGTGTTTTGTTTTAATGAATTAAAGTCAAATTGATCAAATATTAACATTCACCAAACCCTGTTTACAGTCTGTTCAGCCTTTTTACTTGATACACTGTCATATTTTTTACGATAATAACACAGATTAGACTAATGTATGTTGAATGATACAGAAATCCCTACAGACCGCCGCTTCCATAAATCTCCACCGTCCGCTCGTTGGAAAACAAAATAGATACGTAATCTCCAAATGGAACTCTCCTCAAAAAAGGAGATATGTAACTGCTGCGCCATCATTCTGACAGTCATGGCTGCATCCAGCAATACCGGACAATGCTATTAGCCTGGGAGGGCTAAAGGGCTGGTTATACTCCTGCAGCAGTGTGTCGCAGTGAGCTTGACGCAGACATTTTTTATTTATGCTTAATAAATCTGCACAATGAGGAAGTGGGGGGCGAGTTTGTGCGACAACGGAGAGACATGACGCCGAAAAATAGCAGGGATGCAGGTAGAAAAAGGGTCCCAGCGTTCTTGCGCACCTCGCTCTTTTAGCTAGTCCAACTTCACGAGTTGTTTTCCGCAATTTCGGTAATAACAAAGAACTAAGCGACCTCCTGTCTGCAGCACTGTCCGCGGTCAGTTACAATTTGGGAGAGGTGCAGCAGTGTGTCTGCAGAGGGGGCAGGGACGTCTTTTTGTTCGCTGCGACACCTATGCAGAGGACCTGGTTTCGAAGTATAAATCAGCCTTAACGCTATGCCATGCCAATAGAAACAAAGAACTAAGCGGTAAGACTCGGGGTGGTGGGCTCTGTGCTTATATCAACAACAGCTGGTGCAAAAATGCTAGATTGATAACCAGCTTCTGCTCTCCAGACATCGAGTTTCTGACTGTTAACTGCTGAAGATATATATATACATGTTTTAAGCTAAAAGAAGTAAAGAGCTAAGTTAAAGCTGCAGCAAAACTTATTGTTCACATGTATCAGGGCAGGTTTACAGAACAGTGTGTAGAACAACAGGTGCAGAAGGAATGACCTGAGAATGACCTCGCTCCGACACACACAAAGAAAACAGGGGAGCAGAAAGGCAGGAAGCGAGATAGGAAGTAAGGAGTATGATCCCTCTGTGGGATTGTCTGTGTGAAACTGTAAGATTTTCCCCTATAAAGATAATAAAAAGTGCCGGTAATGCAGGGGGGGTCAGAGTTGCTGTTCGCAGATGCGTGCTGCTGATGCTCCTCTCTCTTTGCAAAGGCGAATCAAAGCTTCTTGTCCAGAATTATTTTATAACATTCCATCTCAGTTAAGTTACCTGCACTTGAATTAACGGCAGACCGCTCTATCTGCCCAAAGAGTTCAGTGTGTTAGCGTCACTGCTGTTTATGTGCCCCCCAGTGCTAACACTAAAGAAGCCATGAAGACTCTATACCAGGCTATGTCTGAACTGCAATCTGCACACACAGAGGGTGTTTTCATCATTGCTGGGGATTTTATCCAGGCCAACTCATTTTCACCAACATGTGGACTTTGCAACTCGGGATGAAAACATTTTAGACCTGGTTTACTCTAACATCAAAGATGCATTCAGAGCAGCCCCCCACCCCCACCTCGGTTCATCAGATCACCTCTCTGTCATGCTTATCTCTGCATATAAGCCCTGGCTGATCAGGGCTAAACCGACAGTTAAAGAGATCCGAGTGTGGTCTGAGGGTGCCATGGAGACACTCCAAGACTGTTTTGAGTGCTGTGACTAGAACATCTTCAAGGCTACAGCAACATATGATAACTTGTTAAATATTGATGAGTATGCCATGACTGTGTCCGCCTACATCAACAAATGCATTGAGGACGTCAGCATAACTGTAACTATACAGTCATATGTTTACATCACTTTTTTTCATCACAATGTTTTTATCACTGCTGCTTACCTGCTCTTTGAAAAATGAAATAGTCTAGAGAGCTGTACTTAACAAAATGTCTTTTTGTTAACACACTTGTGTACAAAATGACAAAATAAAATATGTCTATCTCTAAATCTCTGAACTGTATACAAAATTTAGAGGACAAATAGAAAACCTAAAAAGTATTATCTACTGTTTATGTTAACGTGTATTTTCAGCTAGTACATTAAGTTACCACATTATATTTCATAATCAAAACACTATAAATCAGAATCAAATAAAATAAAATAATAATATTTTACACAAGAAGCAGGAAATTAAAAGGCAACTGGAGGAATGTGGGCATATTTAAGACTTCTAAAGGAATCAAATTTATGGAGTAAAATTAGATTTATTCACTTTTCATAACATCTGAATTTCCTGTTATGACTTCAGTGAGATAAATTGATNGGATGGATGGATGGATGGATGGATGGATGGATGGATGGATGGATGGATGGATGGATGGATGGATGGATGGATGGATGGATGGATGGATGATCCCTAATCCATACTTACAAAAAATAAATCTCAACAAGATTTAACTCTGTGTGAAGTACTTTGATTAATTTTCCTTTTGGATCATTAAAATATTTTTGAATTGGATTTGAATTGTAAAGAATCATTATCTGAGAGACTAAGCTTATTCAAATTTTGCAATAAAATATCTTTTTTTTATAGATTTACCTGTATTAAAGGGAATACTTACTTAAAAAACCTGGTTGGAACTGGATGTAACATACAAGTTGAAGGCTTAGATGAAGACAATAGTTTTGCTAATTCTGAAAGTTCAACTGTATCAAAGCAGTCTAAACCCGGTTCAGAATCCAAGACTACCTCAGATGCTGCATTACCTTCCAGAGATAAACCAATCGTAGTTAGAGGAGTGCTAATGATCTTATTTTTAATCATATTTTTTGAGAGGTTAATCATATATTCCTAATCTAACGGTAAAATATCATAACACCTGCCTGCTATGAAGAATAAATTAAAACTGAGTTAATGTGTTAAAAGTGAACTGATAGCATTGTGAGCCTTTTGACGGCTCATTGTGGTCACATGGTGTAGGGGCGGCCATGTTATGAGTTCTACAACCCACTGTGCTTTCCAGCACTGTTATCTCAACCTCCTTTGACCATATGGTAAGGGCAGCCATTTTGTGGTTCTTTGGTTGAGTCTTTGTCTCATTAGTTTATGGTTTCAGTTTATAGGTTGTCACTATGATCTTGCATTAGTATATGGTAGTGGGCTACCCTAAATATCCTTGGAAACAGTAAAACAGATCACACTTTCATATATCTCATTAATCTAGGTTAAATTTGTTTTTACAAAAAAGTAATTTGACCATTCTGTTATTGAGCATTTTTTTATTCACCATGTTGTCTGGGAACTCTTTGATACCTCAATTATTAATGCCAATTCTTACTGTTTGTGTTAAACCATGCAGTATGCTTACAAAAAGACAAGCTGGCAGCAGCGACCAGTACCATAATCAGAGGTAGAGCTAAACGCAGACACTTATGACAGGTGCTGTCTCTACCTACTTCCTGCCACAACAGCATACTGTTTTTGTCTGTCTGTTAGAACTTGGGCAATACAGCAACTACGTGGCTTAGTGTAAAGCTCATTTACAAAAGATTAATATAGAGTACTGGTTATAAAAACATTTGTCTAGCATTAGGTCTGTAAACTGGCATTTTAGTGCAATAATTCTTGTTCTGGTAGCAAAGCCATTGATAGTTTCATCTGGGTTTTCTCTGTACCAATTTCCATAGGTTAGCCAGTACTTATTTTGCTCTTCTTAAGTTAGTCTGCTAGCATTTAGCTTTTTAAGCACATTATCTCCAATGTCTTGACATATTTTCCTTGCCAGTTTAGCTTTCTATTTCCTCATCTTCTAATTACAGAAACATTTTCTGTTTGGATAACAAGACTGCCTCACTCAGATCTGGATCATACCAATTAAAGACAAATTTCAACAGCGCTGCTCATTAAAATTTAGCCGATGAGAACCCTGTTACTGGTAAAAAATAAAGTTAAAATCTTCCCATATAGTAGTTTAAAGCCCCCTCTTTCTAGCTGGCAGGGGCCAACTAAAAGAAGCTATTCTGCTGTACAATCTGCTCCATGGTGCGCCCTGACCACCAAGCAAGACTAGGAAGTGTCATGCTCAACGTCGCAACTCCTAGGATGGTTAGAGGTTAGGGTTAGCAAATCTAACTGGTTCCAAGACCAACCCCTATCTCCTGAGCCACCAGATTGCAAAATCTCTTCATCTTTACTGCACAACACCCTTTTTCCCTCCGCCCTTTACCAGTGATATCTTTTTTTTTTTGGTCCTGTCTGGCAATGTGAAAATAAGAATAATTGATGCCAAAAGGAGCCCAAAAGATTTTGCTTTCACAAGTGGTGCAGTAGGGCTATCGCCATAATGTTCCACTTGATTTATGCATGTAAATAGCTTTATGGAGTGTTTCAGATTATATGGACACTGCAATGTAAGTAGAACATGAAAGGAAAGACGGGAAAAGGGAGAAAAGATAAAAGAAAGAGGAGATAAAACGAGACAATGATACAACGTCTGTCTGCTTCATCACCTGCAAAAAGATAAAAAGAACAGCACAACCAATGGATATTTTATTAACGATATAATAAAGTAGCAGTTTGATACCATCGCTGAAGTATAAGTAGTATTATTTAATCTGACATGTATACTGTGGTAGCTGAAGATAAGAATATGGGCTTTCTGTATGGAAGTGAATCTCTAAGTACCTGGAACCAAGAACCAAGTAGTTGTTTGTGAGAGTGCACTTCTGCATGTACCGTATTTTCACGACCATAAGGCGCACCGTACTAAAAGGCGCAGTCTCAGTTATGTGTGCCATTTCTGTATTTAACACGCACATAAAGCGCACCGGACTATAGGGCGCAGTTTTTATATACAGGTACATGTCCTCTCAGGTGGATTTTCCCACTTAAAAACGTATTAAAACTACTTTATTCCCACTGATCACAGCAAATAAAGCTGCAAGGTGTATTTATTACAAAGTATTATTCAAACCTGGGANTTGTCAAACATCCAGGAGTTAGAGTAGTTCCTCTTATTAAGTGCTCAGAGTCACCAAGACTAGGGACGCGTCCACGTTGTGGTCCTCCAGCAGTGCCTGAGCAGCGAGGCGATTAGGTAACAGTGCACAGAAAGTGTAGTCATGGATCTCTGTTCACTGGTCACCACCAACCCGTCCACATTTCTAGCTGATTTTCCCTGCTCAGTGACGCACCCATTGGGAAGCCCACAAAGCCTGGTCTGATTCAGAGAGACTGCAGCCATCCCATTTTGGATGGTGCAGCTCTTCTTTCTAGGAATCTGGACAAATATATTAGTCCTCCAAAAATACTGACCACCCAGGGTGCAGACCAGGAAGCAGAGTCATGGTTTAACGCACGTCTCTGCAGCTTCTCTAGTGTTACCCACTCATTACTCCATCCAGACAGTGTCTTGCCCATGACCAAAATCAAATTAATTAGAAAAGATTGTGATTTTCAAATTGATTTATGTTGTCTTACTGAAAACCTGGCTATAAATGAGGCAACTCCCCCTAGTTATAGAAATGTTCTCATACACATATGATTTCTGAGGAAGGAGGAAGAGTAGTAACAATCTTTTATTCTGACTTACCAATTACTCAGAATCTAGTTAATAATTACAACTCTTTTGAACATTTAGCCCTTAGTTTCCCTCATCCAAACTAATAAGAAAGCTACAAAACCTCTTTCTTTTGTATCGTCCACCAGGTCCTTACTCTGAATTTATAGATGCATTTTCAGAGTTCCTTTCTGATTTGGTATGATTTAAATACTGACAAGGTCATCATATTGGGAGATTTTAACATCAATGCTGACACTGAAGGTGATAGCTGAAGAGCAGCCATTAATGCTGTCTTACACTTGATTGGCTTTGTTCAGAATGTGAATAGTCCCACACATTCTCATCTTTATATTTTGGACCTNTATGGAGTAAAATTAGATTTATTCACTTTTCATAACATCTGAATTTCCTGTTATGACTTCAGTGAGATAAATTGATTTAAAAAAAACCTAAATGCTTTACCTTTTACAATGTCTTATTTTTTCTAATAATTTCATTTAATTATGCAGAAATAAACATTTCAACCTGGAGAGAATCATACAGAGAAAAGATTTATGTATTATGGTGGATATTATGTATTCAATAAAATTAAATGTATTAAATGTCAAAATCTTCTAAGGAAAATCAGCTAATTGCATGGACTCATGAACTCTTCAATCACTCACATCGAGCATGCATGTTGAAACAGTGGAGAGGACAAATCCTTTTTAACAGAAAGAAACCTCCAGGCTCATCCTCCCGTCAAGGCCAACTGGGTTTCATAGATAAAGAAGCAGATATGCAGATACTAACATAAATTGAATAAGTTATTTAGCACACGGGCCCCTGCAGAAGACTTTGATGCTTTCATTTAATATTCACCTGAATGAGTAACCTAGGAAAAGAATTAGAATAATCTTGGTCCCCAAAAATATGCCAGGGCCAAGCTAGGAGACTTGAACCCCAAGCAAGGGAGCGAAGGGATAGAAATTGTTAAAATTAGAAGAGGCAGAGCAGCGAAGTTGATTGCACTGATGCTGTGTACATTGAGCATTTAATGAGGAGGTGGGGAGTGGATGGATGTGGGGAGCTAAAGCTGAAGAACTCTTGACGTAACCTTTAAAAGCAGATTCCCTGAATAATTTTCGGGAAAGTTGAAAACCCAAAGTGAAGGGTGACAAAGAACCATGAAAGATCATGCTGGGAAATATCCCCAAGACCTGAGGATGGAGTAAATGATGGCCTGTTAATGGGAATGAACTATTGCAGAAATCTTGGGTAGTACTGTAAGAATAAATACCTTGAGGTTGCACCATTGCAGTGGCGAGCACTGAACTTTACATAATAGTTAGTCTATGAGATGGGCAGCGGTGATTTTTGCACTACTGGCAACTAGAGGGTGCTATTGCTGCTGTTGGTTTGACATATGGTGTTCACTCTCTGTTTCGGCTGCTGACCTACTTTGTGTGGTGCTGTTCAGGCTATCTCTGTCTGAACTAAGATCTTTTTGCGGTGATATCTCTAAGTTACTCTAACCGTCGGGAAACACTTTAGAACACAGCTTTTCCATTGCTGCACTTTTCTAATGCGAACTTGAGGCATTTACATGTTTTTTATTTCTAGTAGTGAGGGGTAGCTAGCACTAGCTGAGCACTGCTATGGCTTCTGTCTCTCTCTACCCTGACTCATTTCCAACTCTTTCTAAACCTTTGTTTCATCTCTCCTGCTCTCTACGTGAGGTGTTCAGTTATTACTCTGCCTCCTTTAGTAATAATGGTATAAGTGTAGTATTTTTTTCAGGTTTGGAGGGGAGGGTGTCAGAGTTAGAGTCCTAGCTTTGGTTTGTCAAACATCCAGGAGTTAGAGTAGTTCCTCTTATTAAGTGCTCAGAGT
>NW_015151364.1:256111-258720 GCF_000732505.1 Cyprinodon variegatus
CAGAGTTCTCCCCCCAAAGAAGGTTCAATTTTAGTAGATCATTATCAGATAGTGCAGTTATAAATTTTAAAGAATCTGTTCAACATTCTCTCTTCTCTGTATCACTGAACAATACTGCTAAGCGCAAACATTACTTTATTCCCCTTCACAAATTTTGTTGATGGGATTACTAGTTCTCTGCGTACTGCCTTAGACAACGTAGCGATTTTGAAAAAGAAAAAATTAAAAATAAGAAATGGCTTCCTTGTTTAATGCAGAGCTGCCCACCTTGAATCAAAATGCTATCAGCTGTGCTGCTGCCATTAACACCTTTGTTTATAGATGTTGGAGCTTGGGCTGTTTGTCAGTGTAGTCCTACTTCTCTTACTGTGACTAAGTGTATGTGCTTTCTCTCGTCCTCTGACATGGAAGCTGGCTTGGAGCTTGTCTGCCTGTGTTGCTTCCTGAGCATATTTTATTTCGATTTATAACATTTGTTCACTGTATTATTGATTTGTTCAATGTGACCGTTATTTTTTTGGTAAATTTTGTTGTTTAGAACATCACATCTAGTTGCTATTGTTTAGGCACATCTTATCTAGGCACTACGTCAATGTTAGTGGCGGGAGTTGCAAGGAAGAAGACTAGAGTGTGATGGTTTTATCTGCATGTCCATGAACGGCTGCTCCAGAGAGAACAACCAGAAAAAGTGCAGCGTGGGGTAAATAAAGTTGAGAAAAGCGAAGACGGAGTCCTTTCTGGTTCGGGAGTGCAACACCTGGCTGTGTGTTACCTGGGCAGATCCACCTGTGGAGATGGTTGACAGCTGCCATTTGTATCTCTGCTTCTGTCTCATTGAACCCCAGTTGGCTTCGGCAGATGCCTTGCTCGCACTGAGCCTGGTTCTGATGGAAGTTTCTTCCTGTAATAAGAAAATTTTCCTCTCCACTGTCACTACAAGCTTGCTTGGTGTGAGGGTTTGCTTTTGAGTCAATGAGTCGATGCAATCAGTTGGTTTCCCTTAGAGTATCCTTAGAAAACACTGAACCAGTCTGACTGTGTGATCTGGTTGAATTATCTCTGTAAATTGCCTTGAGATGAAATGTCTTGAGAATTGATGCAACATAAATACACTGAATTGAATTGATGTCCTGTGGTGATAACTGCAGTGATGGTCTGGGGGCATAGACCTGGCGTAATACACATGATGGGGTGAGATGCAGCTGAAATGCACTTAGAGTGTGATTCATCCAACATGCTCTGAAGTCGCGTTGCGAACGCCGCTATGCGCCTGTTGTGATTTGCTAAGGGCATGTAGCACCCACCATTGTGGGCTGAGGCTGCAATTAACCTCCTATGATGCGCCGACCATGATGCACCTGCCATGATTAGCCTGCCATGATGTGACGTGGGTGCAGTGCTGTAACGTGGTGCAGAGATGGAGATAGAGACGATGCCCTGTGGTATTGTCGTGGACGGTACTTTACGGCAATGCATCGCATTGCAATGATGAACTAATTATAAAAGCAGAGATTAATATAAGACAATGAACCCCCATAATCAGCCACCGAATGGCAGGCACAGAAGTCAATTTCTTTTAAGGCTCATAACAATTTAAAACCTTTAAATCATGAAATGGCCAAATTAAGCATTATTCCCATTTGCATGCAACATGAAACAACAGCAAACATGGTTGATCTCTAAGTAGCTCCACAAGACCATGACTCATGATTTAGATTAACAAATGACAAATGTTGAGTGCCGCTAGGGGATTAATGTCGAGCTCAATGTTCCTGAAGGGAAAGGATTAGCAGAGATGTCTTCGTAAACTGGAGGCTGCCAAGCTTTTATTATTTAGTAAAGCATCATCTATGGTGGAATTAGCTTGAAGTTATCACAATTAAAAAAAACAAAAGCGCTCGCTCTTTTTTTTTTTCATATAGCAACTTGCATAAATTTAAAATTTGTCAAACAAAAACGATAGGTGATGTTGGTCTATTTTAAGTAATTTATACTCATAGAAACAAAACAAGAACATTCTTCTATTGATTGCCAAAGCACCTTTTCTTTTAAAACATTTTTAAAAGTGTAATGTGCGAATAAAACAAAAAGTAATGCATTTTCTATTATATTTTATCTAATTATAACTAAGATGAAATATCACAAATCACAAATTAGGGACTTTTGGAGACTGACACATCTCAGCTCAACAGGTAACATAAGAGCATGGTTAGAAAAGTTAGCAAACACAGCTTTTAGCTGATTTACAGGCCTTTTCTAAACATTCAAAATGAACGCTTAAACACCAGCTTTTTTTCCCCTTCCTTACTGAGTTCAAATAGCAAAAATAAAATGACATTAACTAAATGTAAATAATACAAAGGAGTTTTTGGGAAAACTACATTGAGCGGCATTAAATGTCCTTGTTTCTGGGATATATATATATATATATATATATATATATATATATATATATATATATATGAGGTACAACTGACATGCTGCGGCAAGGGGAGTCAGGACAACAGGTCAGTAGGGAAATATCATCAACCCAACACAAAGAGACTGGGTCCCCAGCCCCAACAACAACAAGGCCACTAAACGTAAGGGCAGCTGACCTGCGACAGCAG
>NW_015151364.1:261089-273533 GCF_000732505.1 Cyprinodon variegatus
CGTCGGTAAACATACATTTGCGCTTTTGCATGTTTTTGGCGTACTGACAGCCACGCTATATATTATGATTAAGAACAGGGCTGCCCGCACTGCAAGTACATCCCGCTGCAGCCTGCGGGAACGCGGGATTACGTCACACGCAGCGTTGTGCGCAGTGCCCTAGTGCCTGTAAATTTAATGGTCCAATTAAGGTAATATAAAAAATCAGGACATTTCCTCACTTTCTAAAAAAAACCCGGGACACCCAGGACAGGACGTGAAATACGTATATGTCTCGGGAAATACAGACGTTTGGTCACCCTAGTTTATGTCATTATGCGTTTCTGTACATATTCAGGGAATATGTTGAGTTTATTATTTAGGAGAATTGTGCCTGTTTATTTGGAATTGTGCCTTATGCACATTATTTCTTTGTTGCAGTTTTACCATTCATTCATCCATCCATACCAGCCAATAAATCCAAAGAAAAGGCTTACAGTGTGGTTATTGGAAATGATGGTTACATTTAACATTGCCCATTTAACATCAGCTTGAAGTCATATCTGCAGAAACAGCACAAGAACCTCAGACCTGAATTACATTCAGGGAAAATAGACTACAGGCTCACAGATTCATCGTTGCTAAGCTACTGAGGTGTCAGTCAGCTCATCAAACAATGTTGTAATCGTATAATGAAAAAAGGCTATTGCAAAGATATTTTTCAGTAAGAACATACAAAATCTCTTTTTAATCAAGTGTCTCTGTGATCAGATATTTTGCCCCTCCGTCGTGGGAATTAACCTATGGCTATTGCATTTGGGCTTGTTATTGAAAGGCAAACGTATCATGCACCAAGCAGCAGTACTCTAGTTAGCAGCAGCAACACATTAAGGCCAGAACACAGCGTAGAAAATTAGGTTGGACGAGGCTGTGGCATTTAGCGCTCAATGACTGTTAATGGGGATGATCACACCCTATGCCATTTTACGCAACTTTCTTGTGCAGGTCCAACTGAGAGGTCTATTTTAGTCAGACTACACAGCAATTCAGCAGCAATTGCATGGGTCTGACAGGAAGAGAGACGCAGTTACAAAGTAAAACACATCCGCTATGAGGGACATATCACGTGTAAAGTAAGCTGGACAGATTTGTACAAGAACAATGATTGAAACATTAAAAAAAGAATATATTGCCCTTGATATGAGTTCAGGAGGAAAGAAAATTGTTAAAATAGTGATCCTCTTTGAGCTTCGCACAGAGCAAAATAAAGATGGGCAGACAGAGCAGGTATGTGAGTTGTATCTCTCTAACCTCAGAAAGAAAAGAAAATCTCAGATAACCTTCACAGATCTCTTTCTCTCAACTCTCACTGCCTCAGTCAGTATATAAACCATCCCACAGGATTTATTATTTTCTAGATGTGTCTGTTCTGGTTTGACGTGCTCAACAGGCTCATCAAGTGGGGCTTTACTTTATAGAATGCACCAGTGTTTTAAAAAAAGATTACTTTTCATAATCTGTCCAAGTCAAATGTTTAAAATAGTTTTATCTGTATATATAGCACAGAGACAGTAGTGAAAAAAATCTGAACAGATCTACCCACCCTGCCTAGTTGGAGCCTATCTATAAGCAGTAAATGTGACATGGGAAAAAAAAAAAAAACACCAGATTGGAGATTAAAAAGTCATAAGCAGCCGGTGTGTTCAGGCCTTAATGGGGTAACCTATACCTGTGCTAAACCCATTAGCCAGAAACTAGGACCATGTCATTTGTGGAAAATAAATAGCTCTTATGATGAGACCGTATCGTGGGAGCTCTTGAGGGACTGAGACTGACCTCTTTTGAGCAATGAGGCATTGAGCTCTACACATCCTCTGTACTGTGACACTTTAGCTTCTCAATGGACAATATAGCAAGTGAAAATATTCCCGATCAGCAAACCTCGTTTAACATCAACATTATATTTTCCATTACATTTAAAAAGGCTAAGAAACTAATTCAAATTGGACATGGTCAACAACAGACTACACTTGAGAGTGGCATTCAAACAACTCCTTATATTTTAGTGAACGGTTTATCCCTTCTCCAATGCACTTCAGTTAAATAGTTGAATTCTCTCCTGTACCGGACACCAATTTGGTAAGAGCCCAGTAATAAGTGCATTAATTTCAGTTCTGCTTAAGATACAAAACAACAAAAACATGCTAAACACTGTCCATTAGGGATTACCTCCGACTAATAGATATGTTGCAGATAAAATAGTACAGTTTAGCTCAGACCTTTTGTTCAATCTTATCAAACATGGTGTGTTGTGACCTAAGTTTCCTGTGAACGAACTCAAACAAATTATTAAAACATGAGCACATAGGTCATCATGTCTCCCACCTGACATGGTGGATTTTTTCATTAATTACTGTAAAGTTTCATATTTAAGTGTCAAGCACATTAGCAAGATCATTCAGAGAGAAGGGGACATCCACTCAAGCGCACACAGACTATGTGTGTGAGTGTATTTGGTTCTATTTTTTAAATTACATCTATTCATATCTTTTTATTGAAAATGTATAAGGGTTCTGTAAGGTGATTTAAATCATGATAATTTGATGCATGTATTTTTAAAATACCTTAGTATGTTATTTTTATTCATTGTAATATTTCAGAAAACTTCTGCTATGGAACATCAGCTAGTTGCCAACCAAAGTGTATTTACCACACACCCATGTTATGAATCATATGACTCCATTTACAAATTCACAAGTAACCCTTCTTTTAGTTGTGTGGCATTGTATGTTTTTCTTGGCTCTTTGTCTCTTATAACAGTGTGTGGAAATCTTCTTGTAATAATATCAATCATTTACTTCAAACAGCTCCACACTCCTGACAACTACCTTGTCCTCTCCCTTGCTGTGGCTGACCTGCTTGTCGGAATTTTAGTTTTTCCTTTCAGCATGATGTTCACTGTTACTTCATGTTGGTATGATGAAGATTTGTTTTGCAAAATACGAGGCAGCTTTGATGTAACACTGAGCACTGCTTCTATTTTGAACCTATGTTGCATTTCTATTGACAGATATCATGCTGTGTGTAAGCCTCTGAATTACAGAAGTGCAATGAATGATCGTATCATTGCATTCATGATTCTTGGATGCTGGGTTACGGCAGCTTTAATTGGAATTGGCATCATCATAGCAGGATTCAACCAAGGAAAATGTGAAGGGAATTGTGTAATTGATGCTTTGATATCAACCACTTTGGCATGTATTTTCTCTTTCTATATCCCAGTCATTATAATGCTTGGTATCTATCTAAAGATTTTCCTTGTTGTACAGAGTCAATTAAAAAGCATTCACAGCACTGCCTGTCAAACCAGAAAGTCAACTGCAGCTCTCAGTAAGATGGAAAGAAAAGCAACAAAGACCCTTGCTGTTGTAATGGGGGTTTTCCTCTTGTGTTGGACCCCCTATTTTCTTTTAATCATATTTCAGCCTTTAACATATGACGCAACACCAATCAATGTGATTGAAAGTCTTAATTGGCTTACTTTGTCCAATTCTATGTTGAATCCTTTTATCTATGCTTTCTTTTACAGCTGGTTTAGATCAGCTGTCAGACTGATCATTTCTGGAAAAATATTTCAAGGTGACTTTGCCAACAGCAAGCTTTTTTAAAAGCATCTTTTAATGAAGGTCTAGCTTAAAATGGAAATTGAATGACTTTTAAAAGAAATCAAGGACTTACTGAACTATGGTTACTTACTGAACTATGGTTATTACAAAAAAAATACAAAGGACATCAACACAGAGACTAGAGCTATGATCAGATTTAGAGTTAGGACTGTTACATTGACTTTGTAAATATTAATATATGAAGCTTTAAATTCTGTTTTCTGTTTTACATAACTCAAAATAAACATGCAAATGTTTCAAAGGAGTAATATCTCTTAGTAAGCAAATGTATACATTAGACATTCATTAAGTTCATAATTCGATTTGGCCAAACATTAACCTTAATTTTAGACATGGCCTTAGACATGGCAGAAATGGGATGATCTATAGACTTTGGTTAAATTTCTCCACAGGGACAATAGGAATCCAGTCACCAGGCTGGTTATGTTTCAAACAAATCTCTCAGTAAAAATTATGATCAAAGAAAAACAAAAGTAGAAGGGAGTTTCCACTGTCTTTAAGTATCCATCCATTCATTCATGTTCTGTCACCTTCCATCTGGGTCACAGAGTGCTGTTGCCTTTCTCCACCAGTCTATGAATGAATGGCAGGGTACATCCTGGACAGGTTTCTAGTCCATATGGATGCAGTAACAACATATAGACACACAACTATGCACATAGACACATACAAACGGATGTTGTTTCACTCTATCCTTGGGACTTTTCCATTTCCCCCTCATTTGTATGGCCTAACCCTGACCCTTACTCCTTCCCTAACCATAACAAACACATACTTAACCTTAAGTTAAACTAAATTCATACCTTAGTCCTAAACCTAACCCCCATCCCATTAACTGAACCCTTCCTCATTGGGACCAGTCACTGGTCCGCACAAGTACCTATAAGTCCCCAAAATAGCTGCATATTTATGTGAAACTGTCACCAAAAGATAATGGAAATATGGCCACACACATTTAATGGAAATTTAGAGAGGGGAATCAAAGCATCAGTCATCAGCTCCAGAGTGTGGGAGGGAGTTGCATAGAGAGGACATGCACATGCCATGCACAAAGAACCAAGAATCAAACCCAGGACCTTATCAATGCAAAGTCCTACAAATTGCACCAGATACTGTAAATACATATGTCCAGGTGCACACACTGGACGGCGACATATTGGGTTGTCTTAATGTAATTACAGTTGCATAAACAAGAAAAAATGTCAGCCAGTACGTGCCACACCTATTTAAAACTGTGCTGTCACTGAAGGCCTCAAGCACGCCAGTGGATCATTCTCTATTGCATTTTCCCTGAAAATATTGGACACAGAGACACCCCCAAACCTGTGTCTTTCTGTCTGTGTTCTTCACCACTAAGTAGTACTGTTGAATGAGAATTCTTTAATATGTTTGAATAAATTACACATCTTGCTACAGTAATGTTTTCAAAATAACAACTATTGAGGAATGACTTAGTATCAAATGGCTGTTCCTATTATAATCTTGGCGCTGATGACTGGCTTGATTGTTTATTCAATTTGCCTGCCTAGCTCTGCCAAGTTTCTCATCACCGCTCATCTCTGTCACCTGCTCCAGTCTTTATTTAACTTAGCTGCTTCCAGTCATCAGTGCCAGATTATTTGCGCCTTTGCTGGTAGTTGTCTAGTGTACCTCATTGTTTTCAGATTTCCTGATCCTGAACTGTTCTGCTTTTGGAGGTTTGAGCCTGGCTTTTCCGGTTCTGATCTGTTTGCCTGACCTGTCTTCGGACTCCTGCTGGATTTTGCCTGTTGACAACCCTGGAACTGCTTCCTGACATAGATCTGGATGTCCCTTTGGTACCTCTTCAGATCTCTGATCTTCTGGCCCTGACTCCTGTGAACAGTTTTACACTGGCTTTGGCTTCGTCCTCTGGATATTCCAGCTTTCCTTCGTCTACATGGATCTGATCTCCTACCAGTTCTGCAGTCTTCAAGGCTTCAGCATCTTGGACTTTCTTAGGCATGTTTGCCACGTCATGTTGGCAGCCATCTGGCTGGAATCCACCTCTTTCTCTGGGCACGGCTGAATTTTAAGACCAGGTTAGTGACCCACACATTTATAACGCAGATAAGTCGTTTAAAAAAGAAAAACCGCCCTTTGACATAACTCACTGTCTCTCTGTCTGGATACTGTGTCCTCTGTACTGAGCCCTGACAGAATAATCTGGCCAAACATGAACCCATCAGCAGGCCGACAGTGGTGTTCAGACGTAGCAGAATGTAGAACTCAGCTGACATCAGGCATGCGGAAAATCCTGAGAAATTTGTGTAATCAGGCTGACCCTGTTCCCACACCTCTGCCTAAGACAGCTTCCAGGCCTCAGTCATCTGCTGTCAGATCAGTTTGTCTCCCCCTGAACTGTTAAAGGGTTATTATAATCAGTGTCTTGCTTTCCTGAGCCAATGTGAACTTAATTTTGAATTTCAGCCCTGTGCCATGTTAGCCTTAAACCTCTGGTCCTGAACCGATGCATCCGGGATGCACACGTCTTTCCAGGGAGGAGAGGGATTGGTGCCACAGGCTGAATCTGTGCCTCTAATCAGCAGAGAGGGACACTGGACACCCTGCTGAGACAAACCAGACTTTACATCTCCCCAGATCCTCTGCTTCCTCTAACTTCCTCAGTTAATTCCAGCAGTCATAACCTGTCTACATTCGTGGACTCTGATGCAGATCCTTTTTTTTTTTATAGATGGGGACTCTGCCAGAAGTCGTATAAAACGTCTTCCAACGCTGGATGACCTCAAGATTGCTATGAACCCAACAAAGGTGAGCACAGTTTCAGAATGGTCTGTACCCAAAGAGAGAAAGCAGCTGCAGAGGTTCTTGGGGTTTGCTAATTTCTACAGAAGGTTAAGCAAAAACTACAATCAGGCACAGAGAGGAATTATTATGTGGGGGATCTGGAACTGCTGGCGGTCAAGCTGGCTCTGGAGGAATGTAGACACTGGTTGGAGGGGTCCAAGTTTCCTTTTTTGGTTTGAACTTATCAGACGAACTTGGAATATCTGAAGTCCTCTAAGAGACTTAACCTGAGACAAGCAAGGTTTAAGCCAGTTTCTAACTGGCCAGTTAGAAACTGGTTTATGCCAGTTGAAAATATGCATATGTCAGTTTCGTTAAAGGTCCTACATGGGCGCTGAATATCCTAATCTGGTTTTACTGACATATATATATATATATATATATATATATATATATATATATATATATTTTTTTTTTTTTTTTTTTGCAGTCATGAAAAAGTAATGTTTTAGTGTGTAATTGTAAATGTGTCTATTTTTTGAAAAAAAAGTAAAAAGTCATACCACCAAATCGTGTCCTTGGGTTTGCTTTTGGGTCTAATCACCTGCTGACTGGTACCCAATCACTGTATTTTGCCTGTGCAGTCGGGTGAGTTTCTGCAGCATCTTTTTGGGTTTCCAGAAGCTTTCTGCAGCAACTTTATGGTTTTTCATGTCTTAAGGGAATAAATACAGTGCATCTGCATTGTTGTTAGCAACCCCTTATAAATATGTGATGTTAAAAATCAAAATTGGCCAGTAATGCCACCCACCTCCCACAGCTCCCCGCTTGACTGTGCTAAGATGAACTGGAGGGTCGTTGTCTGCACCCAGGGGTAGTCCTTGAATTTCTCAGTGACAAACTAATTGAGAGCAAGAGCTTCAAGTTCAAATTAGCTGTAGTTCTGGTCATTCCTTTTGAAGCCAATTTCAACTAGCATGAGCAATGACCCGTTCCCTTCCATCTTGCGCTTGTGACAGGGCGAATACCAGTGATGAAGCACTGCCAACCCAGCTCCTTTCTCTAAATCTGTTTGCTCCTGCAATGTAATATTTATTTATTTATTTTTTTTTCAGTAGAAGAAGTTAAATGTGGGGTTTTATTTAGGACTTAAATAAATAACTTTGGGTTAGAGAAATTTTACTTTAAAAAAATTCTGAAATTGGATAAAATACCAGACAAAATAGCTGGTAATTTAAAGTATTTGGTCATCATTTGCCTTTAGTGTTTTAAAAAATGTAAGATCCAGACAACATACATCCGAACAGTTCAGATGAAACATTGACTTTACGGTTATGACAATTTCATTCACCTGGGTATATTCCTTTTTGGAGATTTCTGATGCTCAATTTGTATACTATCGTCAACAAATACTTTTATTGACAAAAGAAAAAGTTTAATTATTGCATTACAGTATGAGTGCTTGCAAAGGCAAACATATGTTTCTTTAATAAATGATTTTTTATTATTCCTTATGCATGTCACATAGGATCTTACATCTGATTGGCTAATCCAAGCACATGATGAACATGTCATTGAGAAAGAGATTTTTAAATCCAAAGGCACACTCAGCTCTTAAATCAAATCCAGTAGCTTAAAGCATCACAAGGTAAGGATGTCCAGAACAAAGTAAAATTAGTTGTCTAAAAAAAAGGAATAAACTAAATCATGTTTTTATTTTCTTTCTTTAGCTTGATTCAATATGGATGCAGAATTTAATGTAAACAGCAGTAATAGGGATACTCATATTCATCCTTGCTATGTCTCAGAAAATGAAACTTACATGTTTGCAAACAACCCGTCTGTCATGTGTGTATCATTGTACATCTTTCTTGGACTATTGTCTATCGTTACTCTTTGTGGAAACTTACTTGTCATATTTTCGATCATTTACTTCAGGCAGCTCCATACTCCCACTAACTACCTCATTCTCTCTTTAGCTGTTTCTGATCTGCTTGTTGGGATTTTAGTTTTCCCCTTTAGCATGGCATTCACTGTGACTTCATGTCTCAATTATGAAAGCTTGTTCTGCAAAATACGGGACACATTTGATGTCACAATGTGCACAGCTTCTATTCTAAACCTATGCTGTATTTCAATCGACAGATACTATGCAGTCTGCCAGCCTTTGACATATAGGATGAAAATGAATGCTAAGATAACTGTGGTTATGATCCTCTTCACATGGGGAGTCTCTATTCTAATAGGAATTGCCATCATTATTGCAGGATTCAGCCAAGGAACATGTGAGGATGAATGCTCTGTTGACATTATAGCTGCCAACACTATGGGTCCTGTTTTCTCTTTTTACCTTCCAGCAGTCATAATGCTCTGCATTTACTTCAAGATCTTCCTTGTTGCTCAGAAACAATTAAAAAGTATCCATAACACAAACTGCTTAGATAGAAAGCCAGGAACAACAGTTAGTAGGGTGGAGAAAAAGGCCACCAAAACCCTGGCAATTGTGATGGGGGTATTTCTTTTATGTCTCACTCCCTATTTCATCTGTGTTGTCTTCCAGCCATTATATCACAGCCCCCCACCAGTCCCTGTAATAGAGACACTAAACTGGCTTACACTCTCAAATTCAATGCTTAATCCTTTAATTTATGCCTTCTTTTACAGCTGGTTCAGATCAGCTTTCAGAATGATAATTTCAGGAAAAATATTCCAATGTGATCTGACAAACTCCAGAATATCTTGATATTTATAAATAAGTATACCCACACACACACACAAACTTTTAGATTTAAATTTTATGAAGCACTTTATCTTGTTTTTTTTTTTTGTTTTTTTAGGAGACAGCATAGTAAAATCACCTATACTCTTCTGAATAATCATTGGTAAAAATCATTTGGAATTCATCTTTTATAGTAGAAGGCATCCTTTCCATCATCCTAATCTATAGCATGAGCATTTAGCGGCCCTGGCTTGGCCATTTAAATAAATGATAAATATTTTCAGCTAGTGGAAATAAATTGAGATATGTTTAAATCTTATGGCGTGATATGTATTTATATGTATACAATATGTATTGTAAATAAAAAAATATATTTTTTTTATTAATGCAGTAAAGTGATAAACTTGAAAGTATGTGTTTCCTTAACTTTTTTTTATTTTACTATATCACCATACCATTTAAAGTAATAGCCTGCCTGCTTGATAGCTTTTCAGTTTCAATAATTAAACAAGTAAAATAATAGAAAAAACAATAACAAGATAATGACATCACATGCTTGCATTTAACAAAAAGAAACATCCAAGATACAAACATATAAGCATGCTATATAAACTATGATTAAAAGATCTACCTTTTTTTGTGTATTTTTATTAGTTAATTGTCTTAGACCATATGTTTTCAAAGATTCCAATGCCTGCTGTTGTCAAAATAGTCTTTTAAAAGTATGTGCATTATTGTCTTTACTACAATGGACTGGCAACTTGTCCATGGTGTACCATTCCTCAAACCCAATGACTGCGCAGTCCCCTACCTGCTGTGCAACCCTGACTCGATAGGCAGATATAAATATGGATGGATGGAGTATTTTATTCAATCAAGTACTGAAGAGATTTTGTCCTTTTCCTATACAGAGTATGATGAGGAAATGAGCACAAACTCAATAGCGTGTAAAGTGGTCAAATCAGTCAACATAAACTTTTCCAAAATACTGTCAAGGGCAACTACTGTCTTTTTTTACTGGAACTTCAACAAAGTTGACAATATGAAAGCATGTCCCACCTGTGACTGCATCAAAGAAAAAAAAATGATCACAGACACTTAGAATTGTACCTATAATACACCTTAGGTGTTAGTTCATGGCTAAATTCACGGCTGAAGTACAGTTCAACTGAATTAATAGCCAGAGATTCTCTTTTTAATATACCATCAAGGCTGCAATCCTCCAGAATCTTGTCTCCCTGGGTGGAAGAGAAGATGCTTAACCCTGCCAACACTAACATTCATGGTGTTTACAGAGCTCCTCCTCAGCCCCATCTTGCCTTCTCTGACCTCATCCCTATCCTGCTGGTGCCAGAAAAGAATAGAATAGAATAGAATAGAATAGAATAGAATAGAATAGAATAGAATACAATACAATACAATACAATACAATACAATACAATACAATACAATACAATACAATAGAAAATCCCTTTTATCCAACAATGGGGAAATTCTGGTATTTACAGCAGCAAAAAGATTGTATAAAAAATGGCCAAACAAATGTGGACATTAGAAAACTGTATAAGAATAACATAATAGTGAAAAGTAAAAAAAATAAATAAACAAATGAAATCCCATACTGTAAAGAGTTTTAACAATATAAAACTGTGCACCTGGAGAATAAATAACCAATATACAGCTATGGACATTTTTACAGTAAAGGATATTTGAAAAATAGCAGCAACATCAGAGATGTGCTGCTATTTGACAACAGCATGTTATTTAACTAAGGTTGAAACTGCCCAAAATCGGCATGAATGTAACAACTTATTGAGGTTGTTGGGAACAGTGCTGTTATAAAGTCTCCCAGCTGCTGGGAGGAAGGATCTGTGATGACGCTCCCTGGTGCATTTAGGGTGCAGCAGTCTGTCACTGAAGGAGCTCTCCAGTTCTGCAACAGCCTCATGCTTGGGGTGAGAGACATTATCCAACAGAGATGTTAATTTAGTTAGGATCCTTTTAATTCCCACCTCCTGCACTCCAGAGTCCAGAGGGCATCCAATTACAGAGCTGGTCTTCTTGATTGGCTTATCCAACCTTTTTCTCTCAGCTACAAATTAGCCATCTCTCCAACAGACAGCTCCTTAGAAGATCGCTGATGCCGCACAAAGTCTTAGAGGGTCTTTAGGAGACACCCCTGCACAGCAAAAGACTAAGTCTCCTCAGAAGGAAGAGTTCTCTCTGACCTTTCTTATACAGAGCCTCAGTGTTGTGAGTCCAGTCCAGTTTGTTATTCAGGTGAACACCAAGTACTAGACAGGTATAGGATATTGCAGGCTAACAAAGAACCCGAACGACCCCCATTCCTAAGGGGCAGACTCGTTTGTCCGGTTTAATTTGCATGTTTTCTAAGCCAAAACAAGGCTTTGTTTCTGGTCCACTCAATAAAGGCCCAAACTCAACGCTATTTCTGACATTTTGAATTAAAAAAGCTTCCGGGATGGGAAAAGAAACTTCTTCAAACTTGAAAACAAAGTCCAGTGGATTGTTTTTCAATTTTTTTGGAATGACTATGACCTGGATGACTAAGAATCTTCACCTACCCCTAGGTACTTATAAGAGTCCGCTATCTCGATGTCCCTTCTCTGGATGTTTACCGGTGTAGGAACATTTAGATAGTGGAGTCTTACAATATGTGGTAGAGATCTTAATATCTACCACTGATAAGACTTTTAGGCCAACTAAGACAACAGTCAATGTTTGGCCTAGGGATGTAGCTGCTGTGCCCCAGGTTTTTAGTGAACATATTGGAAGGTCTTTTCAGAGAGGCTGATACATATGAGGGAGAGGTGGACCTGAAGGAATACACCTCCTCTGTTTTCAGGTTCATCTTTAACTCTATTGATGATGCCACCACCACCACAAGAGTAGTAACCTGTTTTCCAGTCAAGAAACCCTGGCTGACTGCTGAGGTGACAGCTCTGTTGAGAACTAGAGATGCTTTGTTCAGGACAGGTGAAACATAAGCCCTCAAAGAAGTGATGAAAAGAGCAGGTATTTCAAGTGCCAACACAACATACTTCCATATAATTAAGGGTCATTTAACCAGTCAAGATTAGCATTTGAAAAGACATAAAAAATGTATCAAACCCTACAACAATGGGCTTTTCACACATGGAGGATGTGTGCAGCTCCCACTGCTGCACTTACATCTTCAGTCCAAAACACCCTCACATTTTTGTCTTAATTGCAGTCAGACTGACTTTGATAAGACACTTGATGCTATACTGGTTCGCATTTACAACAGTAGCA
>NW_015151364.1:273653-276982 GCF_000732505.1 Cyprinodon variegatus
TTTTTTTTTTTCTCTCCTAATGTTTACATTTGATCACTGCTGCACTTTAAGAAATGGAAATGTCACGAGAGCTTTACAAAATGAAATTTCATTAACGCAATAAAGTTCTTCTAAATCTAAGTTTATGTTCATGAGATATCTGGCATATGACTCAACATAATAATTTAGACTATATTTAGCTCATGTTTTAACACAGCTTAAGGATGGATTCAACGCCCTTCTCACTTTGAGCAAAGGGGATGCATTATTTGGCATAACATTGACCAGTGCATCATACTATTGGTTGATCACAGACTATTTGCTTCTTTTATACGACACTCTCACGCAAGGTTGGGGGAAAGTTTGAGGTGGGGAGTGACACGGGCAGCCTAGGCGGAGCTGCCATTCATTCATCAAGACAGAAAACATTGATTAAAGAGGAAAAAAACGAGGTATAGGTAAGTATAATTTGTAAGTCAGTTTGAAAGTGTAATGAATAAATATTAAATCAAATAATTTCCTGTAAAATTATCTAATATATATTTTTTTATATCAGGGTTAAAAAAAACAGAGGAAGAGAGTCAGTGTTAAATGGCCTCAGAGGTAATACAGTATAAAAAAAAGCTAGTCTGAATTAGAAAATCGTGTTCTGACAAATGTTTATTTCATACTCTACTGTATATATTTTTTTTTTACCCTGCTTTAGGAGAGACAGATTGAGACATCTTTCTTAGTGATAGCGGAGGGAGGTTCACAGATGATATATGAATTTACAGTTAAGGATTGAAGCACTGGGCTGTGAGGGAGAGTGGTACATCTGCAGGTGATGTAATACCTTTAAAATACCTTTACCTGTAGAAATAAATGTTTTTATAGGATGTGTGTGAGGATGTGGCCAGGTGCAGCAATGAAGATGCAACACTCAGATGTGTAGAGAGAGGACAAGAAAAAGGCAGATAAACAGTAGTTGAGTTGTAGGGAATGGTGGATTTTATTTAAATTTTTGGAAGCATACATAGCCTGATTAATATAGTCTATTAACCTAAAGCAATATGCATGATATGGTTGTTACATTTCAGGTTTGCCGGTCATTTACATTGACCAAAGCACCTTACAGTAGAACTGCAGTCAGTCCCTGGACTGGCGTGGCTATCATTGCCTCTACATAGTTGAGGACTAAGGCAAAGGACAAACTTCCTACTGGGATCAGCTTCTTAGTCATGGTAGGCCACTTCCTTGATTTTACTTTGTAAAATCTTTTGGCAATGAATCTATTAAGATTTGGAACAAAACATTGCAAATTAATATCTGAATCCTTTCTAGTCAAGTATTTTTTATTCAAATTCAATATACTAAATTAAAACAGCTGAAAATGTTTTCAAAGTAAAGTAAGCTAGGCTACATGCTGACAATGAATGAGTTAAAACTATTCTAACAGTTCCATCAAACTAAGCTATTTACCATTGATTGGAGGACAGACATTCAGTCAGATGTCAACATTCAATTCATTTATGACCTTTGGCCAGATGTTTACATCGCATTTGGATGATTAGAGCACCAAATATCATACAGCAGACTAGTCACATGATGTGACATGAATGAATGATGACAGGTTTGTAAAATATAAAAAATAGAATAAACAAAAAAGCAGTGGCGTCAACAATGGCACTAGCCATAAACTAAATACCTAATGGAGTTATATGTTTAAAGAATGTGTTCAGTGACTGCAGAATTTCGATAAATGTATGGGTAACACTTTACATTATGATTAACTGCATTATGATTAACAGATAGTTTATTGATGTTTAATAATCATTTGGAAGCGACTTTTTAATGCCCCTCTGGCGGCTCCCTGGAACTTTTTCAAAAATGTATGAAAATGGAATAAGATGGATTTGTTTGTTTTAATATGGTGTGCAGGAGGTCAAACAAACATTCATTATGTTTTATGGTGCTGTAAAAATTTGTAAAATGAATAAATTTAAACAATGAATATTGTCAATGAATATTTACATTATGATTAACTGCATTAAGATTAAAAGATAATTTATTGATGTTTGATAATCATGTTTATTGATGCTCCAGGAAAAACATTTAATCATGAATGCTTATTATATATTTAAGTCCACATAGTTCTTTTTCATTGCGGACTAATACACTAAGAGGGTCAGATATCTTGGATGGTAAACCAACAAGTCCTCCAAAAAAGTATAATGGAGCCATAGCACAAACCCCCAAATGAAGTCAGCCATTTTGAAGCAAATTTATCACTTTGCTTTTTTACTCTGTCATATGTGAATGAACTCCTCCTTCAGCTTTTAAGTCACAGACCTCTTACTGTATCATGGAGAGGCTAAAGGCCTTGGGAATTAAAACTTATCAAAATAATTTTTCTACATCAAAGCATTTGGAGGTGGCCAATAATCAAAATTTGATATTTCACCATAAAAAAAAGGTAATCGCAACACCATGGTTTTAATGATAATAATCAATAATGAAATAAGCAAATAACCTGTGATGTGACCAGCCCCCTCTACATGAGACTGGATAAAGGCTTAAACAAACCGGCATCAGAACAAGAGCATTTTTTTCCCCAGCACTTTTCATTACCTGCCCCTGCAACATCAGACCTTTTTGCAGGAATATGTCGATAAGCAGACATTTAAGCCGACTTGGGATGTCATTTAAGCCGGGGATCTCATTCTTTCGGTCATGACCCAAAGCTCATGACCATAGAAGAGGGTAGGAACATAGATCAACCAGTAAAAGGGGCATTTACATCTGAAATGGGATTCATGAGTTGTGGAGTACTGTTGAGAGTCCAAAGCAATGCCCTGTTCAACAAGCATTTCAGGCGACTGGTTGTCAGAGAGCGCTCATTGGATTGGATCAGCCCGATAAGTTTTGCGTTACTCTCTGGCAGTCACCTAGTTACATCTCAAAGCTGTAAATCCTGTTAAACAGCAGAGGTTGAATCCTCACGTAAAAAAAAAACCCGAATACATAGGACTAATTTTACAGGAGAATATAATAAAGTATGTCCACGTCCAGTGAAGGGGAGGAACAGTGGCGGATGTAGACCAAATGTACCAGGGGGCCAGGATGGGGCCAGCGTGTTTTCAAGGGGGCATAGAAAAGCATAAAATACATAATTAGGGCAAGGGATTGAAATATATTAAGAGAGCTCCATGAAGTGAAATTTCTTTTCATTTAGGTTCAATAGAAATTCTATTTCTTATGAGGTCAATATACATTTATAATTTAGGAATTTTACGTATTTTTTACATTTTAGTTTAAGCATCTCCCTGAAATGAGTTTTTGGGATGTAGCATAAGGAAGATTCATGCAGA
>NW_015151364.1:276992-293086 GCF_000732505.1 Cyprinodon variegatus
GTGGGACGTGCCTGGAACACCTCACCAGGGAGACGTCCAGGAGGCATCCTAACCAGAAGCCCGAGCTACCTCAACTGGCTTCTCTTGATGTGGAGGAGAAGCGGCTCTACTCTGAGTCTCCCTGGATGGTTGAGCTTCTCACTTTATCTCTAAGGGGGAGCCCAGCACACTACGGAGAAAACTAATTTCATCCGCATTGTATCGGGGATCTCATTCTTTCGGTCATGACCCAAAGCTCATGACCATAGATGAGGGTAGGAATGTAGATCCACTGGTAAATCGAGACCGAACGTAGATCGACCGGTAAATGGGGCTTTTACATCTGAAATGGGATTCATAAGTTGTGGAGTACTGTTGGGGGTACTGGAGGCTGACGAAAATTCTCGTATCTCTGGGACTTCCAGTGGTGGACTAACAAAATTATAAAAAGTCTATTGGAACCATGTTACACAAACGCCAAAGAAAGTCAGCATTTTTTTATCAAACGTATCACTTGTATAACCCAACAGTACAACAAAAAAAGTATCTTGGAGCCATGGTCTGAATCCCATAGGAAGTTGGCCATTTTTGAACAAAGTGTAATTTTCTCTCATTCACTCATGTTGTATCTAAGCAAAACTCTTTGAGTTGCAGACTTCAAATTTATTATCCAGAGACCTTATGCACTGGGGATCAAAAGTTCTGTAAAAATAGGCATCAAAAAATGTGGGGGTGGTAAAGCATCAAAATCTGATCTCTCACTATACAACTCCATGGTTTTATAACTTTATATGCAAGCTCAGAGGAGTATAATTTTGCTGTCATCTTAGACCAGCATTCCTCACATACAGATGCCGTTTAATGACATCACTTTTGTCCTGCCCCATGAAAAAAGGAATGTCTCAGTTTTTAGTAATGGAAGTCTTTTCTTTTCACTGCGGCCCCCAGTGATCAGGGTATTGCCAGAACTGCTGAAGGGAAGATCGGATTTTGGCCAAATCCCTTTTGGCATGGAACAGCAGTGCTTTGGTCACGATAGGTCAAGCGGTACTGAGCTATGAGGGCCACCCAATGTGGCTTGCAGCTTTAATTTCATTTCTGCAGTGTGTTAGATCAGTTCTAGCTGTAAAGGGATGCTAAAAGCTAAAAGAGTTAATGTTTGCCCCTGTAATCACAGACACCCCAAGTCTCCTGGAAGTTCCGGGAGTCTCCCTGATATAAATAGTTATTCAAAGATGCCCGCGAGTTGGATGAATTATCCTGGATTTTACACTCTGGTGGGAGTTTTTAATGTGAGTGAGAGCAGGCAGGCAATAATTCATGCATTATGTGCAGATGATGAGTACTTCGATTGCGCAGACAAAAAGAGAGCACGGGGTGTGAGGAGGAGGTTACTTGTGTAACCTGTGCAGCGTATCTGTCCAAAGCGATACTCTGTTCAACAAGCATTCCAGGCGACTGGTTGTCACAGAGCGTTATTGGATTGGATCAGCCCGATAGGTTTTGCGTTACTCTCTGGTAGTCACCTAGTTAAATCTCAAAGCTGTAAATCCTGTTAAACAGCAGAGGTTGAATCCTCAAGTTAAAAAAACGAATACATAGGACTAATTTCACAGCAGAATGTAATAAAGTATATCCATGTCCAGATGTAGACCAAATTTACCAGGGGGCCAGGATGGGGCCAGCGTGTTTTCAAGGCGGCATAGAAACGCATAAAATACATAATTAGGGCAAGGGATTGAAATATATTAAGAGAGCTCCATGAAGTGAAATCTCTTTTCATTTAGGTTCAATAGAAATTCTATTTCTTATGAGGTCAATATACATATAATTTAGGAATTTTACGTATTTTTTACATTTTAGTTTAAGCATCTCCCTGAAATGAGTTTTTGAGATGTAGCATAAGGAAGATTCATGCAGACAATAAAATGATGATTCTATTACTTAATTTGCTTTTATTCCAAATAGTTAAGGCCAGAGCTTTGTTTTAACAGAAAANCAACGCAAATATTAAGGTTAAGAGGCTGAGCTCGTAGATGATGATAAATAACATAGTTATGTATAATATATTACATTTCTGACTGTATATCCCTGTAATTCTTACACACTGTAGCTTTAAAGTGCTTAATTAAAATGCATTTTTCAAACCTTCGATTATCTTATCAGGGTTTCCACCACTGCTCTTGGCCACAGCTCCACTTGTCTCAACAACATCTTCTAGATTATCCATCTGCCTGCTCCATCATGCAGGCAGATGTTGGAGGGTACCACTTTCAGTTGATGTCCAATTTTATTATGCATCTTAGACATTTTCATTTACAACATTTTCACAACACACATGTATGTAGAGCTCTCTTTTTGGGCCAGGGGGGCTTATTCTGTGGGCCTCACCCCTGATAGCTTCCTCTTTCCCCACTCACATTTAGATATTGAGGTTTTTTCTTAGGTTGCTTGGAGGGGGTGCTCTGAAACAAGCTACCTTCCCTTTGGCACTTCCAGTTTTAAACACACTCAAGATCGACATGCAAACACAGCATCTAAGAAGGTGGAGGGAGGATTGTGGTCTTTCTCATACCTCTGTTCTCAGATTCTCCGAAGCTTTAGCTGTGATGGCAGTAAGTTACTAAGAATCTGCCTGTAAGGCAGAGGGTCTGTGTAGCACCGTTCTTCAAGTGAATGTTCTTGAGCTTCTGTGTCCTTGGGAGAAAAAAAATGCAGTTGGAGGTTCCCAATATCTCTCTAGACCAGATTACAGACCCTGGATTCTATACCTTCACCTGTAGCCAGTATCAAAGAGAGACTTAAAAAATAAAGCAATACTCTTAGCTTTCATGTTAATTATTTGAAAGCAACACACAGTTGGGAGACATTGCACCTCACTCCTGTTGCCCCTCCTTTGCCAAGACATCATCTCAGCACTTCACAGATAGTGCTCCTATATACACACATCAGTTCCCATCACACTACTACAGGACTGAATTTGCCAAAGTCCTCAATGTTGTTGAGGTGCAGTTTGCCAATGTTTAGACATCTAGAACAACACATCTTAATAGGAAAGATACAAATTGTAATAATGCAATATTCTGAAATAATCTCAGACATCCTGCACATTTAGTGTGCAACGTTCATAAGAAAGTAGAGATGTCTGTACTACGATTCTTGCTATTCTTCAAGGACTGACAACAGAAGTCCATAGTCTCTTTGATCAAGATGAAATAATAGGCCCCATCCTTCTTACTGTTCCAGGGACATCCACAGAGTCTGAAAGGAGTTTTAGTAGTTTTATCAGTCTAAAACATGGCTTTGTAGCACTATGACTCAAACTTACTCAAATAGTGTTGCTGTGTGCCATGTGCACAAGGACAAGCTGGAGATGTTTAACACAAACCTAAATAAAAAGCAGTTTGTTTCTTTTAAGGAGAGTAGAAAGATCACTTTTAATTCCTTTAAGTTAATTCGATTGCTGTATTTAATGGACTAAAATGTACAAGTCTGCTGATGTTAGCTTTTTGTGAAGTTGTGATCAGTCCTTTATTATCTTGTTTTTAAATAATTGTGGTACATTTTGGTTGTTAAATAAGTTAAAGTAGAGAACCTTTGGGGCAGGCATCCTTCCTTATTATTAGTCGTAGTAGCAGTAATAGTATTATTATTCATCAAATTAATGAATGATGACAGGTTTGTAAAATATAAAAAATAGAATAAACAAAAAAGCTGTAGCGTCAACAATGGCACTAGCCATAAACTAAATACCTAATGGAGTTATATGTTTAAAGAATGTGTTCAGTGACTGCAGAATTTCGATAAATGTATGGGTAACACTTTACATTATGATTAACTGCATTATGATTAACAGATAGTTTATTGATGTTTAATAATCATTTGGAAGCGACTTTTTAATGCCCCTCTGGCGGCTCCCTGGAACTTTTTCAAAAATGTATGAAAATGGAATAAGATGGATTTGTTTGTTTTAATATGGTGTGCAGGAGGTCAAACAAACATTCATTATGTTTTATGGTGCTGTAAAAATTTGTAAAATGAATAAATTTAAACAATGAATATTGTCAATGAATATTTACATTATGATTAACTGCATTAAGATTAAAAGATAATTTATTGATGTTTGATAATCATGTTTATTGATGCTCCAGGAAAAACATTTAATCATGAATGCTTATTATATATTTAAGTCCACATAGTTCTTTTTCATTGCGGACTAATACACTAAGAGGGTCAGATATCTTGGATGGTAAACCAACAAGTCCTCCAAAAAAGTATAATGGAGCCATAGCACAAACCCCCAAATGAAGTCAGCCATTTTGAAGCAAATTTATCACTTTGCTTTTTTACTCTGTCATATGTGAATGAACTCCTCCTTCAGCTTTTAAGTCACAGACCTCTTACTGTATCATGGAGAGGCTAAAGGCCTTGGGAATTAAAACTTATCAAAATAATTTTTCTACATCAAAGCATTTGGAGGTGGCCAATAATCAAAATTTGATATTTCACCATAAAAAAAAGGTAATCGCAACACCATGGTTTTAATGATAATAATCAATAATGAAATAAGCAAATAACCTGTGATGTGACCAGCCCCCTCTACATGAGACTGGATAAAGGCTTAAACAAACCGGCATCAGAACAAGAGCATTTTTTTCCCCAGCACTTTTCATTACCTGCCCCTGCAACATCAGACCTTTTTGCAGGAATATGTCGATAAGCAGACATTTAAGCCGACTTGGGATGTCATTTAAGCCGGGGATCTCATTCTTTCGGTCATGACCCAAAGCTCATGACCATAGAAGAGGGTAGGAACATAGATCAACCAGTAAAAGGGGCATTTACATCTGAAATGGGATTCATGAGTTGTGGAGTACTGTTGAGAGTCCAAAGCAATGCCCTGTTCAACAAGCATTTCAGGCGACTGGTTGTCAGAGAGCGCTCATTGGATTGGATCAGCCCGATAAGTTTTGCGTTACTCTCTGGCAGTCACCTAGTTACATCTCAAAGCTGTAAATCCTGTTAAACAGCAGAGGTTGAATCCTCACGTAAAAAAAAAACCCGAATACATAGGACTAATTTTACAGGAGAATATAATAAAGTATGTCCACGTCCAGTGAAGGGGAGGAACAGTGGCGGATGTAGACCAAATGTACCAGGGGGCCAGGATGGGGCCAGCGTGTTTTCAAGGGGGCATAGAAAAGCATAAAATACATAATTAGGGCAAGGGATTGAAATATATTAAGAGAGCTCCATGAAGTGAAATTTCTTTTCATTTAGGTTCAATAGAAATTCTATTTCTTATGAGGTCAATATACATTTATAATTTAGGAATTTTACGTATTTTTTACATTTTAGTTTAAGCATCTCCCTGAAATGAGTTTTTGGGATGTAGCATAAGGAAGATTCATGCAGACAATAAAATGATGTGATTCTATTACTTAATTTGCTTTTATTCCAAATAGTTAAGGCCAGAGCTTTGTTTTAACAGAAAACGTTAAATTACCAGTAGTCACTCGCAATTAGTATTTCAGCTCATAAAAATCTTTTAGCATGATCAGCCAATCAGCATCAATCAGCCATCTTCATGACCCACATAAAGTCCGCACCTGGTTCATAGACCCGATAAGAGTTTACCCTCACAGAGGTGACAGAATTTAGTGTGTTATCTAATAAGGGTCCTACTTTGTTGCTGGTTGCTTCAATGCACGGATGCTCAAACCTCAATGGGGATTTCGCTGAGAGACTTTAAGGCATCGTCTTGCTGCTTCAGAAAGGAGATTGCATTGGAGAGTGGTCTCAACAACTGATCAATGCGCAACATTCTCATGAAAATATATGTGTGGCTCCCATGTTATGTAATTTAATAACTACATTTATGGAGTTTAACAATACATATTTGACTAAGTATTTTACGAAAGTTACAGGGGAGGTTTAGACTCCATAATATTCACTGAGAATTTGCCACTGCTTAACACCATTAAAGCCAGAAATTAAAGCTACAGTGTGTAACTTTTAGCGACATCTAGCGGTCAGACTGCAGACTGCAGCAACATGAACAGAACTCCACATTTCTAAATTAAACAGATAGTATTTCATTAGTCTGTGTAGGGTATAGATTTCATGTAGACTTAAGATAATAAATATACCCGTTATTTTTTCTACATNTTGCTTCAATGCACGGATGCTCAAACCTCAATGGGGATTTCGCTGAGAGACTTTAAGGCATCGTCTTGCTGCTTCAGAAAGGAGATTGCATTGGAAAGTGGCCTCAACAACTGATCAATGCACAACATACTCATGAAAATATATGTGTGGCTCCCATGTTATGTAATTTAATAACTACATTTATGGAGTTTAACAATACATATTTGACTAAGTATTTAACAAAAGTTAGAGGGGAGGTTTAGACTTCATAATATTCATTGAGAAGTTGCCACTGCTTAATACTATTAAAGCCAGAAATGTAATTTTCTGGATGTGAAACACAAAACTGCAATATACAGTTAAACTTGGGCTCCAATAGAGGAATTAAATAACTAAGGTATAGAGACATTTATGTTTTAAAACAATCATAAAATCATTTAAATATCAGTGAAAACAGCCAGTTATCTAATTGGTCATCAAAGGCCTTTGGTGTTTTTAAATTTAAGATCAAGAAAACATAAAAGCTAAACAAACAGTACAAATCAGACATTGAGTTCCACAGTGTTTTGTTTTGTTTATGTAGATTTATTTTTTGTTTCTGGGGAATTGGACAAAATGAGTAAACATTATTGATGCAAAATGTGTATAGTCAACAAATAATTGTAGAATGATAAAGTTATATCACTGTGAGTGCCAAGCAACCGGGAAATTTTTAATCACACAAACATGTACATACGTATCTTAACAAGTACTTTTTTTGTTCCTTATGTAAATATGGCATTGGAACTTACATCTGATTGGCTAATGCAAGAATGTGACCAACATGTCTATGAGATTTTTAAACCCAAAGGCACATCTCAGCTCTTAAATCAAAGGTAGTAGCATAAAGCATCACAAGGTAAGGATGTCCTGAATAAAGTAAAATTGGTTATGTTTTAAAAAAAATTCTTTAAGAAACTAAACTAAATTCTGTTTATCTTTTCTTCTTATAGCTTGATTCTGGTAAATTCTTTGACATGGATGCAGAAATTAAGGTAAACAACAGTAATGGGGAGACTTACATCCATCCCTGCTATGTCTCAGACAATGAAACTTACATGTTTGCAAATAACCCCTCTGTCATGTGTGTATCATTGTATATACTTCTTGGACTATTATCTGTTGTTATTCTTTGTGGAAACTTACTTGTCATATTTTCGATAATTTACTTCAGGCAGCTTCATACTCCCACTAACTACCTCATTCTCTCTTTAGCTGTTTCTGATCTGCTTGTTGGGATTTTAGTTTTCCCCTTTAGCATGGCATTCACTGTGACTTCATGTCTGAATTATGAAAGCTTGTTCTGCAAAATACGGGACACATTTGATGTCACAATGTGCACAGCTTCTATTCTAAACCTATGCTGTATTTCAATCGACAGATACTATGCAGTCTGCCAGCCTTTGACATATAGGATGAAAATGAATGCTAAGATAACTGTTTTTATGATCCTCTTCACATGGGGAGTTTCTGTTCTAATAGGAATTGGCATTGTTGTTGGAGGATTCAGCCAAGGAACATGTGAGGATGAATGCTCTGTTGACATTATAGCTGCCAACACTATGGGTCCTGTATTGGCTTTTTATCTTCCAGCAGTCATAATGCTCTGCATTTACTTCAAGATCTTCCTTGTTGCTCAGAAACAATTAAAAAGTATCCATAAAACAAACTGCTCAGGCATAAAGCCAGGAACAACAGTTAGTAGGGTGGAGAAAAAGGCTACCAAAACCCTGGCAATTGTGATGGGGGTATTTCTTTTATGTCTGACTCCCTATTTCACCTGTGTTGTCTTCCAGCCATTATATCACAGCCCCCCACCAGTCCCTGTAATAGAGACACTAAACTGGCTTACACTGTCAAATTCAATGCTTAATCCTTTAATTTATGCCTTCTTTTACAGCTGGTTCAGATCAGCTTTCGGAATGATCATTTCAGGAAAAATATTCCAATGTGATTTGAGTCATTCTAGAATATCTTGATATTTATACGTATACACATACATACCCCAAAGGCCCTACTAACACACACGCATCAATTTTAAAAAGCAGTGTGTTTATTTCTGTTGTGTGATTCTTAGAAATATATCATATTAAAGTAATGTATACCCTTCTGAAAACTTAATGGTGAAAGTGCTTTTTTTGCATTACCTTTATACAACACAACTTTATTTGTTGTGCGTTTTTTGGATGTTTTGGTGCTGCTCCGTTTTTCTTTTGTGACTGATGTGATGAATTTGAGGATGATAGGTCTCTTTTTTATCACCCTAATCTATGGCATCCATTTTTATTGGATTAAAATAGAGGACCTGGATGGGCCACTTCGAAACTGACAATTATTTCCTCAGCAATAAGGTTCTGGGTACGATTCCTGGCCCGGGTTTTTCTGCATGGAGTTTGCATGCATCTAAAGTCCCCTTAGGTGTGAGTGTGTGTATAAATGGTTGTTTGTCTTATGTGTTGCCCTGTGATGGACTGGCGACCTGTCCAGGGGAACCCCCCCTCTCACCCCTACACAGCTGTAAATATGCACCAGCAATCCTTGCGGCCCCACTTGGGATTAAGCGTGTCAGAAGATGGATGGATATATGGCATGAATGGAAATATATTGAATGAAACCTCTCAATATACGTAATGAAACAGGGATGGTTGGGTCAATTATGGTTCATAGAGTTTAGTAATAGGTAGATAACTGAACACTTTAATTCCAGCAGTCCAAATCACACATTTTGGCTTGTGAAATGTAAAAAAAAAAAAAGCAACAAAAAAATGTAAATCCCTTTATTGTCCCACAATTGGGAGCAGTGTGGGGTTAGGAACCCAGAGTGGGACTGTGCGGAATGAACCAGGTGCTTGCAACCTTCTCAGAACACGAGCACACTGCTCTAACTGCAAGGCCAACACTCCCCAAATTTATTTTATTAAGGAATATTTGAATTAGGAAATAATTATTTAATCTAATAAATGTGTGTATAAAAGTATTGTTGAACAACTTTCTTCTACACATACCTTTCGAATTAGGTGATCTGATTCTGTAACTTAAGGTAGTCGTTTAAATGGCTGGAGGACAAGACGGTGCTGTAAACTCAACCTGTTGTGCAAAAAATACAGTTTAAATTACTTAAAACAAAAAGAACTCCTAAACTGATTTAAAAGGAAAACAAAAAGAACTCCTAAACTGTATGCTAATAAATTACATCTATTTATTGTTTTTCTAATGAAAATTATTGGTGTGGATTAGAGAAAACATGCAATGTCAGGAGTGGGATTTGAACCGACGCCTCCTAATGCAGACCAGAAACCTCTAAGCAGGTAAGGGTTGATACCTTGAGTCTGGTGCCTTCGACCGCTCGGCCATCCTGACTCCACATTTCTAAATTAAAGTGCATAATATGAGAAGATGACTCAAGATTTTATGACATATGAGCATTAATAAATGCACAGCCGGGCAGTTTTGCAAAAGCAGCCTGTGGTTGCGCAAGCATCAAGGAAAATCTGATGCTATTAATCAAGAGTTTTGCACAAAACCAGCAGTCTGGCTTGTTGTTCCACTCAATACAAGAGCATTGAGTGGAACAACAAGCCAGACTGCTATTGTGGACATATCAAGAACTGGTTGCCCTACGTAGCACGACACTTGTGAAGTCAGCAAAGACTTGCACACCCAACATGGGACTTGAACCCATGACCCTGAGATTAAAAGTCTCATGCTCTACCAACTGAGTGAGCCAGGCTAAAATTCATAGTTCATGAGGGTACTGTCAGTTACCGGGCTATGTAAATATGGTCCATAATGTATCACAAAGCAGAAATGTGATTAGATAGATAGATAGATAGATAGATAGATAGATAGATAGATAGATAGATAGATAGATAGATAGATATTGCTAATAAATTACATCTATTTATTGTTTTTCTAATGAAAACTATTGGTGTGGATTAGAGAAAATACGCAATGTCAGGAGTGGGATTTGAACCGACGACTCCTAATGGAGACCAGAAAACTCTAAGCAGGTAAGGATTGATACCTTGAGTCTGGCGCCTTGAACCGCTCGGCCATCCTGACTCCACGTTTCTAAATTATAGTGCATAATATGAGAAGTTGACTCAAGATTCTATGAGATATGAGCATTAATAAATGCACAGGTGGGCAGTAATGTAAAAGCAGCCTGTGGTTGCGCAAGCATCAAGGAAAATCTGATGCTATTAATCAAGAGTTTTGCACAAAAGTAGCAGCTGTTCCACAAGTTGGCTCTGTAATATAAGAGCATTGAGTGGAACAACAAGCCAGGCTGCTATTGTGAACATATCAAGAACTGGTCGCCCTACATAACACGACACTTGCGGACATGGGACTTGAACGCATGACCCTGAGATTAAAAGTCTCATGCTCTACCAACTGAGCCAGCCAGGCTAAAACTCACAGTTCATGAGTCATGAGTCAGTTAGCTGGCCATGTAAATATGGTCCGTAACGTAAAAGGAGTTGGGGGGAATGCAATTGGGTTAGTACATAGAAGCTAAGAAAAAAATGAGAGTAGAGACCCTGGGATTGACATATCTGGAAAAGAGATATTTTGTGTGGACAAAATAAACAAGTTTGTTTAATTTGCACACAAAATACTAATCGAAGTCCACGTACGTATTTGTTGTCTCAGCATGTATGACATGCAGCTGCAACAGATTAAGTTGAGTGATGGGGCCTTTATGGAGCAGTTGGTTTGCTTTGCCCCATAATAAATTTCTGGTGCATGTGCATTTGTAATACATTTAAGTTGTTTGTAATTACAATAGAAGCATTTTTTTACTTCCCTGAAAACATTTGGGGGTTTAGTCTAACAGTCCTTTTTCAAATTCCTTTGTGTTAAATGCACAAAAACTGCAAAGCCAGGTTCAATTTCATAGTTTATGAGGGTACTGTGAGATACTCTTAGAGTAGTTCAAGTTTTTTTAACATATTTATTGGTCCAAAACGCAAATGCAGGTCTCATGTTCTAGTTGCCTCTCTTAAGCATTTCAGCCAAAACAATCACAAAAAGCCTATTAATTATTTTTTTATCAGTTGTATTTGAACAATTTTATTTCTCACACTGTCTCAATTAGCCTTTTAAAGTTGTATTCTTTTTTGTGTTTACATTCTAACTTTATTGGAAACTTTGCACTTGTAAACAGGACTTAATTGCACTGGGTAAGTTGGCCTAGTTTGCACATCTGATACACCCCTTGGGTAGAGAAGAGCTCTGTGCAGCACCAAAGGAGCTTAGGGACAAAACACTTGTTGGTCATTTACACCTTTAATGACGATGATGCTAGGTTGCACAATGTCATTGCATCATTAGATAACTTTTGAGCAACAATCTAACTCCTTTATCAAATATTCACTCTGAATGCAAATGTTGAAAAAAAATTCATTTAATTTCAACTTCATCTTCTGTTTCTGCGTATTCTGAAAAAGTGAAAATAAAACTGCTGTGTAATTTTACAACATTTACATCCTTTATATAGTAGCAAAAAACAACTTTGTAAGATATTTTGATAGGATATAAAACATAAAAGGTTGTACATTGATAGACTGATATCTTTTTTGAGATTTTATGGCACTAGTGGCTTGTTTTTCTGACAGTAGGCTAACAGGAAAGGGGTATGAGAGAGGGGGAGAGACGTGCAGCAAAGGACCACAGGTCGGATTTGAACCAGGTTCGGGCGTGTCGAGGACTATGGCCACTGTGTATGGGTCGTGCGCACTAACCACTGCACTGCAAAAAGTGAAAAAAGACTGTTCAACTGTATAGGGCTATGTAGGTTTTAGCCTCATATGGTTCAGTAATTTACAGTTAAACCCAAAAATATCAATATCCTTGACAATTTTAATGGAACCTGAAAAGAATGTGCTAAACTGTAAATAACCTATAGATATTATGCACATTAAGGGGATGGCATGGAGGACTTCCACTATTTCATACTGCAGTTACTGTAGTTGCAGTTAAAATTCCTCTTCGGGGTGAAAGCCAGCCAAATGGCCTCTGGTTTTCCGTTAAGTTCCAGTCAACTTCCCTCAACATTTCAGTCGCTGGAGTGGTCACCCTCTTTCTTCTTGGAATTTCAATCCAAAACACAAAGCAACCCACCAAATGTGGGCGGATGGGGAACCAGGAAAGAGGGCAAGAAACAAAATACAAAAACAATCAGATTTTTTAAAACACAAAACACCTCACCAAATGTGGCCAATGAAAAAGCAGAATCACTGGAGGCCAGACCGGAGAGCGGAGATGAAGCACAGTGTCTGAAGGCTGTCCGTGAGGCCATAGACGAAGCACAGTGTCTAGAGGCAGGCCTTGAGGATGGTGATGAAGGAGGTTCTCTGGAGGTCGGCCGTGAGGAGATGGAGAGTATCTAAAGGACAGCCGGGAGACCGGCCATGAATAAATGTCTGGAGGAGAACCTGAGGGTCGGCGTCACAGCAGCAGGAACCTTGAAGGAAGCGGCACAGCTTGTGACCCACAAAGAGTATATGGTGTGCAGGCAGTCAAACTACACATGCATTATTTTTTCCAATGCTGTACAAATTTGTATAATAAATAAATTTAAAAAACTAAATGTAAACATTTCTGTCAACGAAGATTTGCGTAATAGCCTGCAACACACGTTTGTTGCACACGGTGCCTTGCAGGTGGTTGTTTTAAACAAACCGACAGGTTTGTCTTGGGCCATGGATCCCAAAAGGAAATAAAAGGAAGATAGCTGATGAAAACAGAAGATTCAAAGAAGAATGGAGAGATGTTTTTCTTCTTTTTTTATCTCCAATGCTGAAGGATTTTCTGCATGTCCAAGCTCCAAAACTGCTGCTAGTTTTGAAGCATGGAAAACCATTTACAGGAAGCGGTCTTATGCAAGTATGTGAGATTTCTTCCATTTTTTCACATCAATATTGTAATAGAATTTAAACTTAAAGCACCAAATACCGTACAGCAGAGTAGTCACATGATGTGGCCTTTGCTCCAGGATAAACATTTAATCATGAATGCCTATTACATATTTAAGCCCATAGTCCTTTTTTATATTGGGCTAATACACCTAGAGCTTGTGTTGCAATACAAGCCTTATATAAATAGGAACTGACTGCTTACTGAGGAGGTACCCAGCCATTTCAATCAGGTGTGTTGGACCAAGGGTGAATCTACGTAAAAGTTGCTGGATTCTGGCCCTCAGGAACTGGAATTGCTCACATCTTTACTAATGTCAAGAAATTCACTTTCCAGTGAAAAAATAAATCCAATAACTCTTTAAGTTTATTTGGTGGTAGGTAAGCAGATCAATTTTGCAAGTTTAACACCTACTTCATTTTGTCAAAAGTAATCTTGCATTTTTTATTTATTTATTGGACAACATTTATTGGTCGACTGCACTCCCTTCACTTCTCCAAATTCAAACATACAAACGCCTTTATTGTAAAAAAAAATAGGTTCCCCCCTGTCAAGTAATGACGAGGTTTGTTTACAAAGATAATTTTATATGTCAGTTGTTCCTGACACAGAGTCAGCTGTTCATTGAAGTGCTGGGAATAAACTGCTCCTTAATCTGTTAGTTTTAGAATAGAACTCTCTAGAGAATCCTGCCAGTTTGCTGGCTCTAGTAATATATATGTCAATAATAAAGGGGATTTTGGCTTCAATATTATTTGACATCTATCCAAAATAGAGAGTAGTGGAAGAGCCAGCAGACAGATTGGATGATGTCAGTCTGAAACAGGATCAGATGGATTAAGATTCTGGTACTTGAGTGAGAAGTAAATCCTCTAATGAGCCTTCTTGAAAATGAAGTCATTTAGGTGTCTTGTCCTGAGATATGATAAATGCAAGATAATTTCTATAATTGGATCATAAGAGCGTACAGGTCCTTCTCAAAATATTAGTGTATTGTGATGAAGTACATTATTTTCCATAATGTAATGATAAAACCTGAACACTCATATATTCTAGATTCATTGCACACTAACTGAAATATTTCAGGTTTTTTATTTTCTTGATAATAATGATTTTGGCATACAGCTCATGAAAACCCCAAATTCCTATCTTAGGAATTAGCATATCATGAAAAAGGTCTCTAAACGAGCCATGCACCTAATCATCTGAATCAACAAATTAACTCTAAACACAAAAGATTCCTGAGGCCTTTAAAACTCCCAGCCTGGTTCATCTCTCAAAACCCCAACCATGTCTCAGACTGCTGACCTGACTGGTGTCCAGAAGGCCATCATTGACACCCTCAAGCAAGAGAGTATGACACAGAAAGATATTTCTGAACAAATAGGCTGTTCCCAGAGTGCTGTATCAAGGAACCTCAGTGGGAAGTCTGTGGGAAGGAAAAAGTGTGGCAGAAAACGCTGCACCATGAGAAGAGGTGACCGGACCCTGAGGAAGATTGTGGAGAAGCGCCGATTCCAGACCATGGGGGACCTGCAGAAGCAGTGGACTGAGTCTGGAGTAGAAACATCCAGAGCCACCGTGCAAAGGTGTGTGCATGAAAATGGGCTACAGGTGCTGCATTCCCAAGGAATGGGCTACAGAGAAGCAGCACTGGACTGTTGCTCAGTGATCCAAAGTACTTTTTCCAATAAAAGCAAATTTTGCATGTCATTTGGAAATCGAGGTGCCAGACTCTGGAGGGAGACTGGGGAGAAGAAAAAGCAAAAATGCCAGAAGTCTAGTGTCAAGTATCAAAGTCAGTGATGATCTAGGGTGCTATGTCAGCAGCTGTTGTTGGTCCACTGTGTTTTATGAAGGGCAGGGCAATGCAGCTAGTTTTCAGGTGATTTTGCTTTCATCTGCTGAAAAGCTTTATGGAGATGAGTATTTCATTTTTCAGCATGACCTGGCACCTGCTCACAGTGCCAAAACCACTAGTAAAGGGTTTACTTACCATGGTATCACTGTGCTCAATTGGCCTTCCAACTCTCCTGACCTGAACCCCATAGAGAATCTGTGGGATATTGTAAAGAGAAAGTTGAGCGACGCAAGACCCAACATTCTGGATGAGCTAAAGGCCGCTATTGAAGCATCCTGGGCCTTTATAACACCTCAGCAGGGCCACAGGCTGATTGCCTCCATCAAATATGCTAATTTTGTGAGATAGGAATTTGGGTTTTTCATGAGCTGTATGCCAAAATCATCCATATTAAGACAAGTTAGTGTGCAATAAATCTAAAATATATGAATATTCAAGTTTTATCATTACATTATGGAAAATAATTAACTTTATCAAAATATGCTAATATTTTGAGAAAGACCTGTAAATAACTCCATTTTCCAAACATTAAAATCATGCAAGTTGTACAGTGGGAGTTAAGCTAAGCAACATAAAAACAAGGAAAACATTTCCTTAATTGGGTGGTTTAGAATTCTAGATTTTGGAAATACTTAAAAAATGAGATACTGTATACTCTCCTTGAATCTGGATAAAAACTGATTTATGTCTCTATGTTGAAGAAATTATCAAGGGTCCTGTTTTTTTAAAGGGAGTAGGGAAAATAGTATGACAGGCCCCAGTCGTGCCTAAAGACTGATTTATACTCAGAAACCAGGTCGTCTGCATGTGTGTCACAGTTAATGCAGATATGCCCCGCCCCTTCCACAAACACTCTGGTGCACGTTTCCAAAATTGTAGGTGACCGCAGACAGTGGTGCAGACAGGAAACCTCTAAATGGTAAAATCTACATCCGCTCTACACTATGCGTATCTCCTGTTTGGTACCTTCACGGCTTGTTTTGTTTGTATGACCACCATTGTGGAAAATGACCCATGAAGATGGATCAGCAAGAAGAGCAAGGATTGCTAGAATGCTGGGACTCTTTTTCCACCTGGATCCCCGCTCATTTTAGCCCTCATGTCCCTCCGTTGTTGCACAAACTACGGCTAGTTCCCGATTGTCCCTATT
>NW_015151364.1:293258-296192 GCF_000732505.1 Cyprinodon variegatus
GTGCAGACCACACTTCATATTTCGGCATAAATCAAAATTATCTGCATCATACCTGCAACAAGCTCACTGCTGCAGAAGTATAACCAGCCCTTAAAGGTACAAAACAAATTCACAGCTATAAATAGACTACTATCTGAAGTGAAGGGCAGTAAAAAGGAGGACAATGAATAATCATGGTTTTAGAGATAAAGAATCTACACCATTTTTATTTTTAGAACAGTTATAATTTATTCAAGGTAATTTACTTTTTTCAGTTATAATTCGTGAAATTCTTTGATTCAACCTGCATCATAAAATTGATCAATTGTGCTTTTAAAAACTACATGATACTAAGTTAAAAATACATGTTTCTCATTATTTGCTTGAACTTGTTACTTTCTGTCAGTGGCAATGCCTGTTTACAAGTTGTAGTGCAATAATTGGATTACAACTGCTCATGGGAGGGATCAAACAAAAAGATTAATGATAAAAGCAGGTTTAACATCCTGGTCTACACTCTGACTTAAAGTTAGAAATAAAAAAAAATTATTCATCTGAATATATGAAAAAAAGTTTTATTTATGGTAACTGGATTCAAGGATTGACATTTTGTGGAGTTTTGTTACGCCACAAGATGTTGGAGTTTATAATATTGTGTTCTTACTACAGTTGCTTAATTTTAATTATTGGTTTTCCTGTTAATATGATCATATAATTAGCTATTGAATTGATGAAAGACGAATGCAGAAAGGATGGAGTCTGGACTGATAATCAACAAGGTTTACGAAGAAAAGGTGCATTTCTGTAATGATTCAGGGAAATCTTCTTGCATTATGGAAATAACCCCATCAGCAATACGTTCATTTTTATATATGTTTATTGGCAGCATGGTGTCTATTCTCACAATCAGTGGCAACCTTCTCGTGATCACATCTATCGTATACTTCAGACAGCTTCACACTCCAACCAACTATCTCATCCTCTCTCTGGCTGTGGCTGATCTGCTGGTCGGCGCTCTGGTTTTGCTCTTTAACATGGCTCTCACTGTACAATCATGCATTTACTTTGAAGATTTAGCCTGTAAAATGCGACGAAGTTTGGACATTTCACTAATGACTACATCTATTCTTAATCTGTGCTGCATCTCCATCGACAGATATTATGCGGTCTGCCAACCTCTGACATATAGAACAAAAATGAATGTTACTGTTGTTTCCATTATGATTCTGTCAAGCTGGACTATTTCATCCCTGTCAGGATTTGGTATCAAATTTGTGGGACTTAGAAATACTGTTTGTGAAGGAAGGTGTTTTATATTTCATATTCCGAATTCCAATGTGATTGGCACTGTTGTTTCGTTTTATTTACCCGTCTTCATAATGCTTTGTATTTACCTTAAGATTTTCTCTGTGGCAAAAAAACAGGCACGCAGCATCCAGGGCACAAAGGCTGGAGCAACAACCATTAAGATGGAGAGAAAGGCCACCAAAACCCTTGCTATTGTTATGGGAGTATTCCTTTTCTGCTGGACCCCTTTCTTTATTTCTATAACTTTTAACCCTTTGTCGAATTATTCAATTCCATCACCAGTGACTGAAACTCTTGTTTGGCTTGGATGGTCAAATTCGATGCTAAATCCATTTGTTTACTGCTATTTTTACAGCTGGTTCCGATCTGCTTTCAGAATAATCATCTCTGGCAAAATACTTAATAGCAACTATGCAAATATACAGCTCCAATAAGGAAGTTAGTCTGTATTTAAATTTTTTAATTGTATTGGCTTAAGGGGATCTAGCACTATCCTTTGTTTTTTTTTATGACATTTATACTATTGAATCACATATTTAGAGAGACTGAAACTGTTCATTTTTATGATGGTATGTCATTACTTATTGATATATATATATATATATCCATTTTTCAGCGCTGTTCATCTGCTGTGCGTCTCAGTCAATCTAATATTATTGATCACTAAAAGGGTCCCTATCCATAATTGATCAGTTTTCTTAGCATTTATTGATTTCTGATTCAGCGAAATAATTAAATAAAATATTATCTAACGAAATACTGTTTTATGGTTTAATGACCTTCAATTTCCCTAAACAGGTTTAAACATTCATTTGAACCAATTCCAAACTCTTCAACATAAACTTTGATTAAAAAAAAAATCAATGCTGAATAAGGATATAGCATTATTCAATTGATTTTCATCTTTAACTACTTCTATGTGCTGTTTTCTTATGTGTACATAGAAAATTATATACAGTAAAATATGTTTCACATGGAGTTCAATATAATTTTTCTTTTTTATATTCTTTTTTGGTACTTTTGTAACAGTACAACTACGTCATTTACAGCTCATGTGATTTGTTTTACTGCATGACTTTTACTGTTCCTTTAATCGTGCAGTTCTGCTCTTAGTCATCAAAATTTTTGATCTTTGAACCCGTAAAGTTTTTTTCTTCATCCTAAATGCCAATTCTATGAGTTAACACCTGAAAAGCATGGGAAATCATCAGGTTTATAAGGATAATTTATGACCATTTGCCAAAAACATTTGTGAAATGTGGTGTGTTTGTGAAAACCTGGGAGGAGAAAAAGTAAGAAATTTACCAAAAGAATAGGGAAATGTTGTTGCAAGAGACCCACTCTTCACTTGGTTAAACTTGCAGTTCTTAATCCTGGTCCTGGATCACTATCCTGCACTTTTTAGATGTTTCTCTGTTGCAACACACCTGACCTCCACCAGTAATCAAATGCTGCAGAAGTCTGTTATTCATATGTTAACGTATGTAAGGTGTGTGGCAACAATGAGACACCAAACATGCAGGGCAGTGGTCCTTTAGGAACTAGATTGAACATTCTGGTTGGTCTGAGGGGAGAAAGTAGACTGATCAGGAAGGAGGTTGTTGATGACAACTGCCAAATGACAGATATTTTAGAGATAAAGAGGAG
>NW_015151364.1:297113-307769 GCF_000732505.1 Cyprinodon variegatus
TGTGCCACCCGTCTCTGGAACTCTGTTTCTGCCATTGTTTTTTTATCTTTTGTATGGTGACCTTTAGTGTCCAGAAAGGCGCCTTTGAAATAAATGCATCATTATTATTATTACCTGGACTGGGTCCTCCGAGGTCCGTGAAAATAAAGAGCCCGGAAGAGCTTGGCTGTATAAGGTAAACATATTTTACACTCCTCATACATACCTGGGTCTAGTGGCTCCAGGGATAACAGGTCCACAGACACAAGAGGAGATCCCCAGACCCCCCCAGTGGGGTAAAGGGGCAGGCAGCTTGAGCTGGGTCTGGGATCAAGGAGCTGGGACAGGGTACCACCAAGGGAGGAAAGCAGCAGTGTAGCAGGTCTAGCCCCAGCCCCGGGAGGAACTCCCCCCAAAGTATTCCCCATAAACCACAAACCCCCACACAGCAGGTAGCAAATCAGCCAAAGAGCCCACCTCACCCCCAGCCAGCCACAGCTGTTCCAGTTCCCCACGTCCATATGGTCCTCTCATAGACATGGTTTCCAGGCAATTACAACCAAGACAGTCCATTTCCCTAGGCCAAGTACCTTACGCCAGCCCCCATAGCCCTGGCGCCAGACACCTACAAGCATCCCCTCACCCACCTGCAGTCACAGGCCATGCATTGGGTTAGGACAGGTAGGCGGCAAGGCACACACACACACCCTATAAGCTTAGGTACAATTTCAATTCAGTTTATTTATATAGCACCAAATTCACAACACATGTCATCTCAAGGCACTTTACAGTTCAACCAGATCATCCAGTCAAATTGATACAAAGTTTTCTATCTAATGAAGGCCAGTTGACTGCATTGACTCATTGACTCAAATACAATCCCTCACATTGTGGCATGGTGGTTGTATCCCTCCTGCCGAATAGCCACGCCAGCCAGCCAGCTCCCCCGCAAGCATGGGGCCAGACTCTTCAATTTCCCAGATCCCCACCCAATGCCAGAAACAGGCATTTACGCCCCATGGTGTTTGAGGACAGAAAACACCACACCACAGACGATTTTTTTTGGCTGGGAGAATGAACCCCCTTTTGGGAGAGTTTTTTGCTAAATAATTTGTTCCTTTGATGATTCTGGATTATTTCAAGGGTTTACGGTTGAGTAAAGACAAAGCTAACAAGGTGGATTGCATGGTATGCTATGCTGATATGTTTGAGCTGGTGTTTTATAAAGCTAATAAAGCTGACAGATTTAGACAGATTTATTTTGTCATTTTGTATACACAAGTGTATAGAAAAATACATTTTGTTTAAAACAGCTCTAGACTTTCATTTTTTAAAGTGCAGGCTTGAAAACAGTAAAAAATATATATAAAAAAGAGTAATATTAACATATGAATGTATATTTACAGTTCTAACATAAATTTATTTTATTTTATTTTTTCTATAAATAAAATAACCCACTATACAAAAATTTCAGCAGTCTAATTGCAGTGGGGAAGACAGTGTTATGGAATCTGCTGGACCTGCATCAGATGCTTCGAAGCCTCTCCCCAGAGGGCAACAGGGAGAATAGTCCATGGTGGGGGTGTGAGGGGTCATTTATGATGTTACAGGCTCGGGACACGCAGCACTGGGATGAAATGTCTTTAATGGAGGGAAGAGGAGCCCCGATGATCTTCTCTGCTGTTCTTACAACTCTTCTTGCCTTCCAGTCTGCGATGCTGCAGCCTCCACACACAGTGAGACAGCTGGTCAGAATGCTCTCTATGGTGCTTCTGTAGAAGGTGGCGAGGATGGGTGGGGGCAGATGGGCTCCCCTCATCTTCTGCAAGAAGTATATGTGCTTTTGTGCTCTTTTGATCAGTGAGGTGGTGTTTACCTTCCAGATGAGTGTGTCTTTGATGTGCACTCTCAGAAATTTGGTGCTGTTTACCACCTCTACAGCTGAGCTGTTGATGACCAGTGAAGCGTGGTTAGGCCGGTTCTTCCTGAAGTCCAAGATGATCTCCTTCGTCTTTTCCACTTTCAGGATCAGGTTGTTATTTTTTGTTATTTTTTTCTGGTCGTTGTCATCACTGATCAAGCCCACCACCTTGGTGTCCTCTGCAAACTTCATGATGTGACTGGTGGTGAACCTGGGGATGCAGTCATGTGTCATCAGGTTGAACAGCAGGGGGCTCAGGACGCAGCCCTGAGGGGAGCCTGTACTTAGACTGATGACATCAGAGGTGTTCTGTCTGACCCTGACTGACTAAGGTCTGTTGGTGAGGAAGTCTAGGAGCCAATTTCGAAGAGTTGTATTGAAGCCCAGCTTTTCCAATTTGCCCATCAGATGCTGTGGGATGATGGTGTTGAAAGCTGAACTGAAATCCAAGAACAGCATCCACACATGGGTGTTCTTCTCCTCCAGGCGTGCCAGGCTCAAGTGGAGAGCAGCAAAGATGGAAACCTCAGTGGAGCGGTTCTGTCGGTAGGCGAACTGGAACGGGTCAAATGTTGGCGGCAGACTGGAGACGATGTGTTCTTTAACCAGCCTTTTGAAGCACTTCATCATGATAGGAGTCAGTGCGACGGGCAGATAATCATTTAGCAAGGTGACCTGAGGCTTCTTTGGGACCGGAATAATGGTGGCAGAGTTAAAGCATGCTGGCACTATGGATTGGACCAGTGAGGTGTTAATGATGTCTGTGAGGTTATCAGCCAGCTGATCTGCAAACTCTTTATACACCCGCCCAGGTATGTTATCAGGCCCTGTGGCCTTCCTTGGATTGACTCTCCTTAGAGTTTTCCTCACTTCAGCTACGTCCAATTTTAGTGCCTCCTCCCCCTGGTGTGGAAGGGCTTTCACTCCTGGAATGCTGTTTAGTGCATAAAACCTTCCAAAGATGTTGTTCAGTTCATTTAGGAAGTCAGTGTTTGCTGCATCTACCGGGGGGAAGGGTGTGTTGTAGTCCATGATCATCCAAAAGCCTTTCCACATGTGTGCTGTTTTGAAAAAGATCCTGGATTTTCTGGCTGTGGTTCTACTTTGCTGATCTGATGGCACGGTTTAAGTTGGCACGTGCTGTTTTCAGTGCCTTTCATTATTTCATTCTCTTGTCTCTTAATTCTATGGAATTACATTTTATTTCATTTCTAATCTTATGGTAACTTCTATGTGTTTTCTCAAATGCTCATTACATTTTGATTACCAAATTATGACCGAACGTCATTTAATGCGAAGCCTCATGTCTGCTAATATATAGCTTACTCAAGAAGGTAAATAATCAATTTACTAAATGTTATGGTTCCTCTTTAGGTAAATAATCTAATACAACTTTATTTGGCCACATAATTCTTTGTAAACATTCCCATTGCTCTACATTGGTAAGAAGCTAATTTGATCACATCCCAATTTCTTCAGGACAAACCTTGGCTCTCAAACACTAAAACCATGCTAAAGGCTCATAATATTTATTGAAGGTTGAAAACTTACTTAATGTTGGTTTAAGGAGCAGTTAAGACAACTCCCATAAATTCGTTGTTAAACTTGAAGGGTGAGACTCTATTAGTGTTAAGAAGAATTAAAATGGTGCTGACATACTGGGTTAAATTAAAAGGAATTAAAAAAAGAAAATCCAGCATTAGCAGCATTAGAAAATCCCCAATAGTATTAGACTTACACGTAGACAATGATTATTGTCATTTTTTGTGTACAGTGTGTACAAAATGAAATTTCTTTTTGTTTTCATGACAGGGAGAAAAAACATTTCAAAAATGGTCATTTTGACAAGGTAAAAATGTTTTCTCAGGTAGCAGAAATACATATTCAGAAAAATGAATACATATCCAAACTGATTTCCATACCCTGTTGTGACCACGATAACATTACGAGTTCATTTCTTTAATGGCAATAGATCAATGTATTCCATTTAGGTGAAATCATCTGGCAGCTGGTAAGGATAAAGTCTTAAAGCGTTATGATGGATAGAACCTGTGCATCATCTCATGGGTTCCTCCTTAGTTTGATTCTTCCCTGATACACAGTAAAAATTAAATGGCTGTTTTCAGTTGCTTCCGATGTTAGCATACCAACAAATGGTAGTTATTAGCAGTTGTCAATCCCATAAAATGGCTTCAGTTTGTGCCACTAGGCTCAGTAAGTTATCACTTAATGAATCCTAACCCTAAAGTGTCATGATTTTACTAAAGTTCAGACCCAAATGCTGAAGACCAAACAGGGAGACCAGGAGAAAAGGTTTAACAGGTTTTATTGAAGAGATAATGCAGAGAGAAGTGTTGCTCTGAACACTGCTCAACCGGAACTGAAAAGTGAGGGGAAGACAACACGATTAGTTCAGGCTCAGTGGGAAATTTGATCCGTGAACTTGAAGAGGATTTGGTTGCTGACTCACGTTTCCAGAGAAGTTGTTGAATCTTGACTCCAGTCTGTATGCTATTGTTCCAGTGTTTGTCTGATTTGGTGGAGGGCAGAACAGGGTTTACCCAGAATGCGGTTGTTTGAAGGTGAACTGAGAAGCTGACTGCCACTCAGATTTCCTGCGGTACTTGAACGGGTCGTAGTGGAGATGAATCCCTTTCTCAGTGTGAAGCTCAAACGATCTCTTGGGGAAAGTGGGTCCAAACCTCTTGTTTGTAACCTCAGCTCAGCTTGAAGCTCTGTTGATCCTTCCAGGGAGAGAAGGTCAGAAAAATCCAGTTTGCAGGATTTTGCTGTAGTCAGCAGCTTAAGAACACTCCGTTAACGAGGAAACCATCAGCAGGTGTGTGAGGAGGTGGACCAGAACCAGACGCCTCCTGGTGGAGGAAGTAGGAAAAACATGGAACACAAACACACAGACAGGAGTCCTGACATAAAGTAATTCCTTTTCCCCCAAGCAATTAATTGCTCTATTTACGCGGAATCTGAAAATAATTTCAACAATTCTTCATGTAGCTACTGTTAAAATAAATAAATAAATAAAAGTGAAATGATCCACATTTGGCTCATATTGAACAAACCAAAGACAAATAAATCTCATATCCTGTCAACAGGAGATGTAGAATTCTCTCCCTTTAAATATTTAATTTTCGATGAAGAAAATGCTGATTCTTTAATAAGATCCTCGTCAATTGTACTTGCAATGTTTGTTTTAAAAAAACAGTGAGTCTAAGGACCTAGTAAATGATTTTTTTATTTATGGACAAAACTATGACAGAAATATCCTGAGTGATTCAGGAAATAAAACAACATTATTAGCATGTTATCTCTGGGGATTGAAACAGAGGTTGAGTAAAATCCCTTTGGGAAACGGAAAACTCAGTTTCCCTGATTTCAGGTTTAGAAAATTTAGAGTTTTCAGTAAGCCTGCTTCGTGAAACGGATGCCTGTAATTTGGTACTCTTACTCTTTTTTGCTCTTTTATCTAATTGTGCATCTCAAGGAAAAAGCATATGTTTATTAACGTCAATTTGGACATCTGTATTTCCTGTGAAGGGAAGAAAGGTATGAATACCTCAGTATAATATGATAAAGTTTGTACATTAAAGTTAATCTTAAGAAAAGTATAGACTTGGTAGCTGAGGTCATGCTTAGGTTCTCATTTACTGATTCTATCTCACCTCTTTATGTTGAATCTCAGTAATTTTATTTACACTTTATCCATTCTATGAAATCTATCTGCAATGTATGATTAGGGCCTTCTCTACTGCCTGTCTTGGTTAAAAAAAAAAAGAAGAAAAACTCCCAGCCACACCCACTAACAGGTACATAAGGCCAATCAGCATATTACATAGAATGATAACAGAAGTATGTTGTTCAGTCATTGAGAAAAGGACAGCTCTCTACACGTATACTAAGTTTTGAGGGAGAAAGACAGAGCTCTTACATTTCTTTTAGTAAAACTATATAGCAGCACGCTAATTTGTTTTTTCTTTATACTGTTTTATAAATTTACTTTTTTTTCTCTACAGACTGAAAATATGTCTCAAGAAGAGTCACTCTGTAATAAATCAGCAGAGCTACCTGAGCAAACTGTGACCTCTTATGCACTAAATATCTTTGCTGTTATTTTGTCACTTCTGATAATATGTGGGAATCTTCTTGTAATCATCTCTGTCATTTACTTCAAACAGCTGCACACTCCAACAAACTACCTCATCCTCTCCCTGGCTGTGACTGACCTGCTTGTTGGAGCTTTAGTTTTGCCTTTCAGCACAATACTGTCTATGACTTCATGTCGATATTCTAGTTATTTACTTTGTAAAACTCGAGGTTTGTTGGATATATTACTATGTGTATCGTCCATTTTAAACTTGTGCTGTATATCTATAGACAGATATTATGCAGTATGTCATCCTTTAACATATACAAGTAAGATGAACATTCGTGCTACTTTGATTATGATCTTGGTGAGCTGGACTCTTTCTGCTCTGCTTGCTATTAGCATTATAGTACGGGGGATAACGCCACAAACTGTAGGCCAGAGGTGTGATTTATTTACACCCACAAAGGGATTTAGTCCTGAAACGATTTTTGAATTTTACATTCCTGCAATTATAATTTTAACAATATATTTTAAGATTATGATGGTTGCAAAGAGGCAAGCAAGGAGCATCAGGAACTCTGTAAAATGTGAAGCAGTTCTCAGTAAGATGGAGAAAAAAGCCAACATAACTCTGGCTATAGTGCTGGGAGTCTTCCTCATATGTTGGACTCCTTTCTTTCTGTCACTGGGTTTATACAGCATGGGAATATTCACAATACCAGTTGTGGCTGTTGAAGCATTTAAATGGCTTGGATGGTCCAATTCTATGTTAAATCCCCTGGTTTATGCTTTCTTCTACAGTTGGTTTAGACATGCTTTTGAAATGATTATATCTGGTAAAATATTTCAAGCTGATTTTTCCAGTACAAAGCTGTGATGTGAATAAGTGTTAATCAGTTCTAATTACTAGTAGGATCAGTCTAGATTCATGTGAACTCAAATGTAAGACTTTTTAAGACTTTGTGCCTAAGTGAGAGTTTTTGATTATACACAAGCCTGGTAATTTCAATCTTATTTCCTATTTACTGAGCCTGCGCAGCCATTTTGAGGTTATGTAAATATACGTCAAAGAGGATATTCTCACTGACAGAATGAAGCACTGTTCTAACAAACATACATTACCTAATGTAAGGATCAATTTCAAACATGTGATTTTGAAAAAAAAAATGGATTTGTGAAAGTGTTTCATCTGCTTGAGTTTGTTATTTTGGAGTACATTTTCTTTTTTATTAAGTTTTAGTCGAGACTTTAATATTTTGCATATAACCTGACATTTTCATCTGATGACATCATTTTCTAATTGTGAAATAAAGTTATAATCAGTTTCTCACTTCTTGAATATGTATTCTACCACAATCTGTACAGATAATTTCTCTACCAATAAAGCCAGCTAAAGTTTGAAGCTTTATTTCTACTCTTAAATAACTGCATGAGACATCTGAGGTGGGACACATCATTTGGAGCAAGTCTCATTTGTGCTGTACATGTGGTGTAGAGGTTAGAGAATCCAGCAAAACTTCTCTTCTGATAAAGGGTCAGACCCAAAGACAGCAAAGAACTAATTAAAGTAAATGCAAGGTTTTAGAAAAGGCTTTGTGTGTTTTACTGCATTAGTACAGGTAGCACTTGGCTTCAAAGTGACTATTAAGAATAGATTTAATTCAAGCATAGAACTGCTGCCTTCTGGTAATAAGTGTTTGCAATTCACCATGACAACAGCAGCACTACTTCTATTTTTTAGAAGAATTTAAGAAATGAACGCAACAATTTTGTGAATTTAAGTCTTTTTAGTTTTTTTTAAGAATTAAGACTTTTTAAGACCCTGCAGAATTCCTTTCTACCTTTCTATCCAAATAGTTCATGTACTTACAGAGTAAAACAGAGTACTTTAACCAAATACAAATAAAGTGTTTTCTTATAGTTTTCTTAAAATGTTAATAGTAAAAGATTTATAAAGAATAGACTGTCTTGACTGCTGCCCTCTTGTTCTGTCTGATAAAGAATGCAGCATAACAATGTTCAGTGACATGACTTGTAAAGTAATGTGTTTGTTTATGAAGCTATTTTCACAAGTCATTAATTAGAACTGTAAACAGAACATTCTTTTGCTCCGACTTCGCCTAGAACTGTCATGACAGAGAAGAAATAAGCTTGTGTTAGTGTGCTGTTTCTGTGCATCCCCCTCTCAGCAGATATCCTGAGCTGAGCTGGAGGCATATTTATTGAATTTTTGTGCCTAATTGTCCAGAGTAATGTCTGCATTTATGATTTAATTATAAAAGTAAACATGTTTTAGCTGACTTGTCTCGTTGGAAAAAATTCTGCAAATTCCCTTGTGATGACGTGCTGTGAATTGGTGCTACAAAAATAAATTGATTCAAATAGAATTAAAGTTACCTCAGAACCTAAATATAATCATTTTAGATATGCAAACACATTATTCTTTAGAGAGAAAAAAAAATTAAAAAAAATTAGTTTTATAGGTAAAAAAAAAAAATTCTCTCTACATAGATTGGTTTCTCAGCTTCAATATAAAGTATAACACCATCTTATAATACAGAGAGGTATCTGGCAGGTACTCTTTAGTTGCATTGTCCCACAATGACAATTTTTCCTGCCTTTAACACTTCATGCTTTTTATTTTCATAATTTCTAGAAGATATTCCATTTATGTGTGTGACATAGGAAAAATTGTGTCCTTTATTGGTTCAATTGGGGACACAATATTTACCTGCCAGATAAAGGACTTTTTTTTTTTTTTACAGGACAGCTGGAGACCCCCCATCTCTCCCAGCATTCCTTAGTCTGTCCAACTGACATTTAGGAATCTATGTTACTTAGAGTTTTTGTTTTATCTACATGAAAATAAAATAGTACTGTAATTTAGGCACACTGGAAGCTGCACCCTACATTTTGGTTTTACCGTTGGTTTCAAAAGTACCAGCTTTATTTTTAAGAGTTTAAAAATGTTGGAGCCAATTCTCCTCCATTGGCTATAATTTCCTGTAAGACAGAATTTTAACTGTCCTTTACAGCTTTAATACTTTTGTAGTAACTTTTCTAGTCCATATGTGACCCTGCCTATGAAAACCCAGCTAAAGTCATTTTTTGGTGAATCTCAACTTAATGTATAAAACCATTCTTAACATTGTGTAGAATGGTTTTATACATTAAGTTGAGATTCACCAAAAAATGACTTTAGCTGGGTTTTCATAGGCAGGGTCACATATTATGTATTGCAAGGACCTTTAATATAAAGCGTCACTGTATGGTTCAATTGCTGGTATAGAATCGTGTTTGAAATCCTACTTTAACTCTTTTCAGGGTTCCCACACCTTGGTTTATATGAAATTGGAGGACATTTCAAAGACTGTACAGGAGAAATTAAATTCTCAAATTGAAAGACCTACTGCTAGTATGTTATCACAGTACACAAAATTAATGCAATGCCAATTTGATAAAGAATCTATAGAAACTGACAGATCAGAATCAATGAAAAAATGTGCAGTGAATGTATAGCTAACATTCAATGTCACAATATTCATAGTCAACATTCATAAAAATAAAACAAAGAGATATGATGTTATGAGACGTCATTTAAGTATCGACTTTTTCAGCAAATGTTTGCAAAATTGTTTATGTCTCAAAGCGTGGTATAAGCTTAAAATGCTCACTAAGGCCATCTAGTGGTACATAAACAAATATCCCACAGGAAAAATTTATCAAACCTGTGTCTTGTATGAAATGATCAACTAAAAAAATGTCTAATCACATTAGCACACAGTTAATGCAGAAAGCTTATGTCTAATGTAATAGAATAAATTGTTTTGTAACCTGGTCTAATTGTGGTTAAACTGAAGTTGTTTAAGTCTTTGATTGTAATGCAGGGGCCCTGGGTTAGAATCCCAGTTATGTCACACAGGCCATCCAGGATAAAAGCTTTGCTAAGCCACTAAACACGTTCTAAAGACTTGTTCTGGTGACCCTTGGAAGTAGCTGACAGGAGACTGTTACTGCTGGGGCTCAAGATGACAAGAGTCCACAAAATGAAAGTTAATATCAGATTAGTTTTATCACAAATCATGAAAACCAAATTAGGGTATGGAAATGTGGACTATCAGTGGTCAAACGCCATGTGCGGTTCAGTGACAGTAAGTTTGCTATGATCTACAAGGTATTTAAACCGAAGTGGTTACCAAGACCGTGACTGAGAGACCGGCACAAGCTGCCTTTTATAAGCTTGGTCGCTCCTACAGCTACAGGTGCAGCACATTCACTTAATAAATTTAGGGGGGGGGTGAAGTTAAACAACAACTTACAAGGCACTTGTAAGTTGTTGACAAAGCATCAGCCATACCCGAACCTGCCATAGGGAGAATAGGAGTATTTGTCATGAAACGAGGACAGATGGACCCAGTCTTCAGGAGAGACAGTCAGTAGGAAAGTTCAAACTTTTATTAAATAAAACAAAATGGAGCTGTGGCTTGCGGACACTGCAGGCGGGGGGGCGGGGCACCGCCCAGTCTCAGACACTCTAGGGGAGGAAACACAGGTAAGTGACCACGATCAACTGACAGAAGATTATCTGTGTTGGTCACTTACCTGGTTTAACAGTCCATACCACGAATGTCCCCAGTGCTGCAGTCCCAGAGGT
>NW_015151364.1:308177-313236 GCF_000732505.1 Cyprinodon variegatus
AAAAACTGAACCTCCCCACATATAGAGCCAAAAAACCAGAGGACTCCGCGGGGGAGAAACAGTGGACAATCAGGAGACGAGACAAACACTAAGACCCTCCTTCCACTGGCTGCTGGGATCCAGGACATGAACCATGAACTAAAACTGAACAGACAGACTAACAGAAAGACAAGTAATGATCTGGCACTGAATGCTCAGGCTGAACTGAATATAAACCAGAGTAAACAGGTGAGAGGAATAAATTATAATTGAGGCTGGGAGGAAAAACGGCAGGTTAGAGGAATTACTAATTAGGGGAGAGCAAACAGGCCAGATCATGACAGTATTTCCAAAGCGCCGGCCTGGGATTGGCCCGCTGGCCTGTCTCTCTCTCTCTCTCTCTTTTTTTTTCCCTGTTATTTATTTATTTTTAAGTCTGTTGGTGCAGCGGTGGCGCGCCTGTCACAGAGAAGGATAGACCAGGCCACTTTTGCCAGTAGCAATGGAGGAGGGACACAGACAGCAGAGTGTGGAGGAAAGGGTATTTGATGTATGTCTGGTGCCGGCTGCTTCGGTGTGTGTAGCTAGCGAGTGCAAGTGAGGATAAGAAGCAATGGACTCATTCTTAGAACATAGTAAAACGAAAGAGTAAATGTAGCGCAGAAAGGAAGGAACAAAAAAATAAAGGCGCTGGAGGAGGACACAGCAAAATGCAGAAAAGGCCCAGATTTATTCAGCGCCCCATGTACATAAAATGTTGTGTATGTTTTTAAAGTTAAAACACAGTATGGTGTCAAGAGACCCAAACGGTAGCATATGTTTGCTATTCAAAGGTGGTGATTGTGATGACACCTCTCCTGCTGGTGCCTCAGGAGAAGTAGAGCATTTGGCAGAAGGTACTTAATCTTTTAATTTGAGCATTTATTTATTCTTATAAAGTATGCTTTCCTTCTCAAACAAAAATCAACATAAATATGTTGCCTGGAAGTTGGTAAGGAACTAAAATAAATACAAAATAAAATCATATTATAAACCAGTATATATAAAAAATAGAGCTACTCTAGAATCCCTTTTAAACTTTTTGAATTGGGAACAAAAATTATAGTCAGAATGACTTAATGTAAGCCATTTATGTAAATATGTTTGGTTGATGTGTTTGAGGACCCAAATGCAGAGGCGAGGAGGCAGAGTTGAGTTCTTGTAGTTTTAATTGAGTTCTCACAGGCAACAGAAGCAGGAATCCAAAAATTCCAACACAAAAACGTAAAAGAAACCAGAACACTGGAGACATCAGGGAAAACATGCACATGGAGCCAGGGGAAGACGAGGAACCAGCACCATCCTGTTGACATAAATGTCAGTCAGAACACATGATTCTCCTATATTTACAGTTTAAGAGTAAGTTGAAACATCAACAAACTAATATGTATCAACTGCAAAAAGGAAACCAATAAATGAACATTAAGTTTTTAAAGGCTATATTTTATTAGATAAAAATATGTGATGCTTTCATATCTTATTTTTAAGAAAATCTTTTTTCAAGCAATGCTTTTATTGGAGTTCACTTCTTTAGGGATCCTAAAATGGTAATTAAAACATTAATGTTTCTTTTTATATTTCTCTTTCTGGCAAATATTGAGAAACAAAAATAAACAAATGAGAAACAAAGCAAAAAGGTACAATATTATTAGCACAGAAAAGTAAATTGGTGTGTAACACCAGGGAACATCTCACCTTGGATACCAAAGACACTAACAGTTGCGCCAATGATCACATGTTGCTGCAATAATAAATATCAATGTAAATGTGCTGCTCCATCAGGAAAAAAGAAAAAATCAAAAAAAACCGGTCTTCAAAGCTAAAGAAAAAAAAAAAATAAAAAATCTTTCGCAAAAAAAAAAATAAAAAAAAAACAGAGATATATGTGGTAAAATTAAAGTTTGTCTTGTTTCTTTCCAACACAATTAATGACATGGTTAAAGACCATCATCTCTGTAATGAATCGGCACAGCTGCATGGACAAACTGTGACGTCTTATGTACTAGATGTAGTGGTTGTTTCTTTATCACTTCTGATAATATGTGGGAATCTTCTTGTAATCATCTCTGTCATTTACTTCAAACAGCTGCACACTCCAACAAACTTCCTCATCCTCTCTTTGGCTGTGACTGACCTGCTTGTTGGAGCTTTAATTTTGCCTTTCAGTGCAATATTGTCTATGAGCTCATGCTGGTATACAGGTTATTTACTCTGTAAAATGCGAGGTCTGTTTGACATATTACTGTGTGCATCATCTATTTTAAACTTGTGCTGTATATCAATAGATAGATATTACGCAGTCTGTCATCCTCTGACATATAAAAGTAAAATTAATATTTGTGTCACCCTTACTATGATCCTAGTGAGTTGGACTTTCCCAGCTCTATTTTCAATCAGCATCTCATTTCGTGGGGAAGAAAATTATACTTGGAGGTGCAAAATATTTGTAGCGACAAAAGATTCCAGCCCTGGAACAACTTTGGCCTTTTACATTCCTGCCATGACAATTTTAGCAATATATCTTAAGATTTTGATGGTGGCAAAGCAGCAGGCAAGGCGCATACAAAACACTTTAAAGTCTAGAGGAGCTCTTTTTAAGATGGAGAAAAAAGCCAACATAACTCTGGCTGTAGTGTTGGGAGTCTTCCTCTTATGTTGGACTCCTTACCATTTATCTGTGACTTTATACAGCATGGTAAATTTCACAGTACCAGTTGTGGTGATTGAAGCATTTAAATGGCTTGGATGGTCCAATTCTATGTTAAATCCTTTGGTTTATGCTTTCTTCTACAGATGGTTCAGACATGCTGTTAAAATCATAATTTCTGGTAAAATATGTCAAGGAGATTTTTCCAGTATAAAGCTGTGATAACAATAAATTTTTTGTTCTGATTAAGATTTTTTCTGTTATTTCTACTCAAACAATTATGGTACAATGCATGTAGTACATTTAGAGTTAAACCAAAGACATTAAAGAGGATTACTTAATTTATTACAATACAGTTTTAACTTCAAGAAATGTTTACAGCTCTAAGTTTATTCGTTTGTCTTTTAGAATTCGCTTAATAAAAAAAGAAAAATAAAAAGAATGTGCTCTTTCTCCAATTTGCACAAGACAATATTATTATTATTATTAAAACTGGTTATTATTCGCCTAACACCAATTTGTACAATCCTTTCCTTTGGTCTTTAAAGAAACTGAATACTTGTTGTACTTTGATGGGAAATCTTAGTAATAATCCAGAGCCAAAATGTGCCTTTCTTTAACATTTTTTATGTTATTGAAAATTTTTTGATTTCTTTAACGGAGCACAGTACAATTACACTATTGACCCTTTTGGTTAAAAGTCCCCCAGGAGGTATGAGACTATACTGTTACCAGTGGGTTGCCAGTTTGCCAATCTGATCAAACTGCCTCTGCCCCTGGGCAAGACACCAAACTGGCCTTTCTTCCTGTTGTTGTTCAAGGGGCCCAGGGACTGAGATTTTAATTTATAGTAGCCTTACCTCTGTCAGTGTGCCCAAGGGTCAGCTGTGGCTACGATTAACATGCCACCACAGCATGTGAGCGTGCTTAAAAGGGTCTGTGAGTGTAAATAGCAATTTGGGGTCTTTGGACTTGCTAGAGTGCCATCGCAATTCACTACAATGAATTTGGGTAAATTTTAAATCAGGACAGCTTCAAACTTAAAATTAGAGCTTTTCACTGTCTGACTTTCTGTAAACTTTCTGAACAGTTTATTCTCCCTTGCTGTTCATATTTTCTGTAAACCTCCAGATCCATAATGTCCATCCTTTCTCCTGTAGAAATATCTGACATAAGCATGGACTTTACAGTTGGTAGCACTTGCTGTTTCATATAACGTTCAGTCACAGGTTCGACTACTGCAGCTTTAAAGCACTGCACCAAGGTTAAAAGGCTGCTTCTTTTTTTTTCATTCTTTATGAGATTTGAACTTTTATCGATAGTGGTTATACTTAAAATATACACACATGCATACTTCTCAAAAATGTTTGGAATTAATTCCAATTCCCTTTTTCTAAAATAAACCCTTCCCAGGGCTGCCACCTTATCGTGGTGTAGGGGTTTGAGTGTCCCAATGACCTTAGGAGCTATGCTGTCTGGGGGGCTCTATGCCCCTAGTAGGGTCACCCAAGGCAGGTAGTTCCTAGATGAGGGACCAGACAATGAGCAGCCTAAAGACCTCTTATGATGAGCAAGACAAATGTAACTAGTTTTCCGTCGCCCGGACAAGGGTCACTGGGGCCCCACTCTGGAGCCAGGCCTGGAGATGGGACACGGTTTACCCATGGAGCCCAGCTGGGAACAGCCCTGAAGGAAACATGTGTCCCACTTCCAATGGGTTCACCACCTGTAAGAGGGGCCAAAGGGCTCGGGTGCAATGTGTGATGGGTGGCAGTCGAGGTTGTGGACCTTGGTGTTCTGATCCTCGGCTGAAGAAGCTGGCTCTTGGGACGTGGAATATCACCTCTCTGGTGGGGAAGGAGTTAGTGCATGAGGTTGAAAGGTTCCGGCTAAGGATAGCTGAACTTACCTCGATGCATGGCTCTGGCTCTGTAAGCAGTGTTCCACTCTGGAGTTGCCCCTGGTGAGAGGTGCCAAGCAGGAGTGGACAAAATTGCTGCCCCTGACAACACTGACAATGGGTCTGAGTTGTGTTCCTTCCTTGTGTATTTTTGGGCCGTTCATATAAGCATGGAATGTCATTCCCTGGATACAATCTAAAATAAGCTGAATGGTTAATTACCTTTTGTTTTTTTAAGTTTCTTGAGGTAGTCCATGATATTCTTTTTGCAGGTGTTGGTTGGATCTCTTTTCAAAAAATCATATGTGTTGGTGTCACTCAGTACAGTGAGAATTTTTTCCTGGTGGTCGGAAGTGTTGACGACCACGGTGCATCTTCCTTTGTCTGCTGGTAATATTGTGATGCTTTGGTCCTGGCTAAGGAATGTCATGGCTTTCCTTTCCTGTGGGTAGCTGTTATTTTCATTCTGAGTTGCTCTGCCTCGGTTTCAGGCA
>NW_015151364.1:314519-326707 GCF_000732505.1 Cyprinodon variegatus
CCTTTCAGTGCAATATTGTCTATGAGCTCATGCTGGTATTCAGGTTATTTACTCTGTAAAATGCGAGATCTTTTTGACATATTACTATGTGCATCATCCATTTTAAACTTGTGCTGTATATCAATAGATAGATATTATGCTGTGTGTCATCCTCTAACATACAAAAGTAAAATGAATGGTTGTGTTACTCTGACTATAATCCTAGTGAGTTGGACTCTTTCAGCTTCGCTTGCTATAGCAATTAATGTCCGTGGAAAAGGTGAAGAAAATCTCAACTGTGAGATTTTTGTTGCAACAAAAGAGTCAAGCCCTGGACCAATTTTTGCATTTTACATTCCAGCAATTATCATTTTAACAATCTATCTTAAAATTTTGACAGTAGCAAAGGGGCAGGCAAGGCGAATACAAAACACTTTAAAATCTGAGGCAGCTCTCAGTAAGATGGAGAAAAAAGCCAACATAACTCTGACTATAGTTCTGGGAGTCTTCCTCATATGTTGGACTCCTTTCTTTGTATCACAGGGTTTATACAGTATGGGCAGGCTCACAATACCAGTTGTGGTGATTGAAGCATTTAAATGGATTGGATGGTCTAATTCTATGTTAAATCCTTTGGTTTATGCTTTCTTCTACAGGTGGTTCAGACATGCTTTTACAATAATAATTTCTGGTAAAATATTTCAAGGGAATTTTACTAGTGCAAACCTGTGTCATAGTTAAACATTTATATGTTCTGACTAATGTGTTTTTTTTCCCCAGTTATTTCTACCCAAACATTTATTGTATCATAAATACATCCATCCATCAATTTTCCGTCACACTTATCTGGTGCTGGTGCCTATCTCCAGCTGTCAATGGGCGAGAAGCGGGGTACACCTTGGACAGGTCGTCAGTCCATCGCAGGCCGGCATCATACATGTAGCGTGTAAAATTAAAATATGTGATATAGTAATATAAATATATACTATATCACATAGAGTTTCTAAGTTGCTTCTTTTATGTCTTTTGAAATTGTCTAAATAAATAAAAAATGTAGGGAACATGTGTTTTTCCCTCAAAGTATACAAGATTAAATTGTGCCATGTTTATCTAAAATATTCCTAAAATCATTGTTCATAATTTTTCTACTAACATATTTTTACAATGTTTTTCTTTTATATGTCAGAAACTTTTCACTAATCTGCTATTGCTTACACAGCCCTTTTAATTATCCAACAAAAAATCTCAGTCATAACTCTTAAGTTAATATTTGCATTTCTTTGTTCAGTGTTTATTGCAGGGCAGCATGGATAATGTATACAACAGCTATGTGTTTAGTTTTTTCTTTATTTGTATATTATCAGTTCCTAATTAAGATATGTTTTTTTTTAAGTCAAAACTACATTTATTTACCAAGTATTTAAGGGTGGAGCTGTTTAGTTACCCTAGTTTCCCTTTTGGCAAACAGACAGAGGGTCAGGAAATAGGGGTAACAGATGGGTTGCCAGTTTTGCTGCCGCTCAACCTGTCTCTGGTGTTGTAAGGGCATGGTGACGCATATTGTAAAGCAGCCTTATCTCTGTCAGGCTGCCCTTGGGCAGCTGAGGCTATGATGAAGCATGCCACCAGAAGCTTGTAAATGTGTGAATAATTGTGAATATAATGTAAAGCGCTTCAGGGTCTTGCTAAAGTGCTTTAGTAGAGCATACCTTTAAATCAGGACATATCCTGAATTAATGTTGGAGCTTTTTAATCTCTGACTTCCTGTAACATTTCTGCACATGCATCTTTCAATCTTATACTGCTATACTTAGACAACTTGTATTGTCCTTTTGTATACACAGAGTGTATACAAAACAACATTTTGTTTTGTATAGCTTTTAAAACATTTCTATTCCATAAAGATAGATATAGATCCTAAAGATATTTTCTCTAAAGTCAAAATGATCACATTTTCTCCTGTAGAAATGTCTGACATATGGACTTTACACTTTGCAGTGCTTGCTCTCTTGTATCATTGTTAATAACCACTTCATCAAATGCAGCAATGAAGCACTGTCCTGGCATGATAAAGGAGGAATGAGCCAGCTTGGTGAGTTAAAATAAACTTTAATTTATAAAAAAGAAAGCCTATTGTAGATATATTTACAGTACATGGGCATAAGGAACAGACGGTTGATAAGACTTAAAATGTTTCATGTGAACATATCAGTCATGATATTTGAATCAGATTAGGCAGAATTGAAATGATATTGCAATCCTAATCAGAGTGGTGTGTTTGCTTACTGTTAGCCCAATCACAAATATCAACACTTCTCAGGGTAAAGATTTTCTAAATGAGGCAAGCTGACCTGAGAAGTCATGACCACATGCCATCAAGATCACATATTTAAGCTTTGAGTGGCTAGATCCTATGGCTAGATGCTGCCGGGATATCCCGATTGGCATGTTTACATTTCAAATTTTTTGCCTGATCATTCCTTTCATTCAAATTACTGACGTCCATATAAACAGTAAAATCTCATTATTTCTTTTGTTGTTTTTTTTATTTAAACACAAAGGTAATGTTTGGAAGGCCGAAATAATTAATCTGTGATGGTTAAATGAAGCAGACAAGTCAATAAAGCAAAAGAGAGCAGGTAGGGGAAATGATTTAGATGAGAGAAAGAGCAGGTGGATCCAATAAACTAATAATGTGATGGAAGTGATTAAGGCCTGGTCCACATGAAAATTTACTCAGGATATTTACACAAATGGCTTGCAAAAAAAGTTGCATCTACACAAGTGTATTCATGTCGGGCCCTTCGTTGGGCATCGCCACAGAATCACACTCAAACCCCTGATAAAAACACTGGACATGCTTAAGCAGCTCATGCAATACACGCCAGCATAGCGGTGAAGAGGCAGATGTGGGTTAAGCTATAATGTTATCCTTAAAAAAAGAGGAGGCCTGCATGTACACACTTTAACATGAAACCGTTCTCTGATTTTTCTACTGTAGGACCCAGTTTTAAAAATGGTAATCTATGGTCTCCAAACAGCTCTATTTGGGTACACAGCTTAAAACAGTAAAATATCTTTGCAGTTACACTGAATCTAGTCTCTGTGTGGGTAGGACCTAAAAGAGGAACTGAAGGTACTAATAAAACTAAATAGTTAGAAAAACACAAACAATAAGAGCAACTTGCACAAGATCCAATGTAAGAAGGATTACAAGAATAACTATAATGCTAAAACATAAAAAAATACACTAAAAAGAAAAAAAATCTTAAAAATATGAGCATAGAGAAAAATAACAGTGAGAAAGTGAAAACAGAAAAGAAATAAAAATCCAATAATTATTATTATATATTATTTTAATATGGAACAGAACAATTACCTACCAGAAAAAAAGTCTGGTAGGTAAAGTCTTCTTTTACAGGATAGGTGGCGAATCTAGCTCCTTCTGGCGTCTCCTACACTGTCCTTTTGACATCAGGAATCCACTGTACAGTTTTTTTCAAACACGACAGCTAAAAAAAGGTGAGAACACATCAGTCTAGTTTGATCCATTCTTCTTTGCCTGACGTTTCCTTTTGGACTGAACTTTAGATGTCAGGAAGTTCAGGGCCTGTGTCTTGCACATTTGAGATACGTCTCTGCTTTAACAAAGCTAAATTTAATAATTAGGTCCTTTGCAGGACAGTGGAGAGGTTTGCTTTAACTGAGGAAGTAATTAATTTGTTTGAGTCAGGTGTGTATGATCAAGTAGATATCTAAAAGTTGCAGGAGGACTTGAGGACTTGAGTTTGACATTCCAGCTATAGGACAATAGTTCTCAAACCTGCTTTTCAAGTACGACTGCCCTGAAAGTTTTTCAGTATCAGCAAGCCTAATTAAAGGATTGCATAACATCCCCAGCAGCAATCAATTCTACTGAAGCCTGTTCCTCATTCTTGTACAGGTGTTTGGCAGAAATAACAAATGAAAACACGTACTGCAGTGAACTTTGAGGACCAGGAAATGAGAAACTGTGCTCTAGGACATTCCACAGATATTTCTTAACACAAAACGTGGGAACTTTTGTTCTTAAGCAGGTTTCTTTATCTGCTATTATTTATTTCATGTTTGACAACCCTATTTAACTCCCATCACCTATTGAAATCATTTGTTTTTTTTATGTGTGTATTATGCCTTTTTTTTAGTTTATTACTTTTATATTATGAACACTTTAGTTAGCCAGCCTTTTTTTTAAATTGGTTTATAAATACAATTTTATTTTATTATGTGTAAAACACTCTCTCCATCCTGTTGACATAAATGTCAGTCAGAAGACATGATGCTCCTGAAGTATTTACTGTTTAAGAGTAAGTTGAAACATTAACAAGCTAATATTTATCAGCTGCAAAAAGGAAACCAAAATATGAACATCAGGTTTTTAAATGCAACATTTTATTAGGTAGAATTATATAATTCTTTCATGGCTTGTTTAAAGGCCTTTTTTTAAGCAATGCATTTAATTAAGTTTACTTCTTTAGGGATCCTAAAATGGTAATTAAAACATTAACGTTTCCTTTTATATTTCACTTTCTGGCAAATATTGAAAAACAAAAATAAAGGACTGAGACACAAAGTAAAAAAAAATACAATATGATTAGCACAGAAAAGTAAATTGGTGTGTAACACCAGGGAACATCTCACCTTGGATACCAAAGACACTAACAGTTGCGCCAATGATCACATGTTGCTGCAATAATAAATATCAATGTAAATGTGCTGCTCCATCAGGAAAAAAGAAAAAATCAAAAAAAACCGGTCTTCAAAGCTAAAGAAAAAAAAAAAATAAAAAATCTTTCGCAAAAAAAAAAATAAAAAAAAAACAGAGATATATGTGGTAAAATTAAAGTTTGTCTTGTTTCTTTCCAACACAATTAATGACATGGTTAAAGACCATCATCTCTGTAATGAATCGGCACAGCTGCATGGACAAACTGTGACGTCTTATGTACTAGATGTAGTGGTTGTTTCTTTGTCACTTCTGATAATATGTGGGAATCTTCTTGTAATCATCTCTGTCATTTACTTCAAACAGCTGCACACTCCAACAAACTTCCTCATCCTCTCTTTGGCTGTGACTGACCTGCTTGTTGGAGCTTTAATTTTGCCTTTCAGTGCAATATTGTCTATGAGCTCATGCTGGTATACAGGTTATTTACTCTGTAAAATGCGAGGTCTGTTTGACATATTACTGTGTGCATCATCTATTTTAAACTTGTGCTGTATATCAATAGATAGATATTACGCAGTCTGTCATCCTCTGACATATAAAAGTAAAATTAATATTTGTGTCACCCTTACTATGATCCTAGTGAGTTGGACTTTCCCAGCTCTATTTTCAATCAGCATCTCATTTCGTGGGGAAGAAAATTATACTTGGAGGTGCAAAATATTTGTAGCGACAAAAGATTCCAGCCCTGGAACAACTTTGGCCTTTTACATTCCTGCCATGACAATTTTAGCAATATATCTTAAGATTTTGATGGTGGCAAAGCAGCAGGCAAGGCGCATACAAAACACTTTAAAGTCTAGAGGAGCTCTTTTTAAGATGGAGAAAAAAGCCAACATAACTCTGGCTGTAGTGTTGGGAGTCTTCCTCTTATGTTGGACTCCTTACCATTTATCTGTGACTTTATACAGTATGGTAAATTTCACAGTACCAGTTGTGGTGATTGAAGCATTTAAATGGCTTGGATGGTCCAATTCTATGTTAAATCCTTTGGTTTATGCTTTCTTCTACAGATGGTTCAGACATGCTGTTAAAATCATAATTTCTGGTAAAATATGTCAAGGAGATTTTTCCAGTATAAAGCTGTGATAACAATAAATTTTTTGTTCTGATTAAGATTTTTTCTGTTATTTCTACCCAAACAATTATGGTACAATGCATGTAGTACATTTAGAGTTAAACCAAAGACATTAAAGAGGATTACTTAATTTATTACAATACAGTTTTAACTTCAAGAAATGTTTACAGCTCTAAGTTTATTCGTTTGTCTTTTAGAATTCGCTTAATAAAAAAAGAAAAATAAAGAGAATGTGCTCTTTCTCCAATTTGCACAAGACAATATTATTATTATTATTAAAACTGGTTATTATTCGCCTAACACCAATTTGTACAATCCTTTCCTTTGGTCTTTAAAGAAACTGAATACTTGTTGAACTTTGATGGGAAATCTTAGTAATAATCCAGAGCCAAAATGTGCCTTTCTTTAATATTTTTTATGTTATTGAAAATTTTTTGATTTCTTTAACGGAGGACAGTACAATTACACTATTGACCCTTTTGGTTAAAAGTCCCCCAGGAGGTATGAGATCATACTGTTACCAGTGGGTTGCCAGTTTGCCAATCTGATCAAACTGCCTCTGCCCCTGGGCAAGACACCAAACTGGCCTTTCTTCCTGTTGTTGTTCAAGGGGCCCAGGGACTGAGATTTTAATTTATAGTAGCCTTACCTCTGTCAGTGTGCCCAAGGGTCAGCTGTGGCTACGATTAACATGCCACCACAGCATGTGAGCGTGCTTAAAAGGGTCTGTGAGTGTAAATAGCAATTTGGGGTCTTTGGACTTGCTAGAGTGCCATCGCAATTCACTACAATGAATTTGGGTAAATTTTAAATCAGGACAGCTTCAAACTTAAAATTAGAGCTTTTCACTGTCTGACTTTCTGTAAACTTTCTGAACAGTTTATTCTCCCTTGCTGTTCATATTTTCTGTAAACCTCCAGATCCATAATGTCCATCCTTTCTCCTGTAGAAATATCTGACATAAGCATGGACTTTACAGTTGGTAGCACTTGCTGTTTCATATAACGTTCAGTCACAGGTTCGACTACTGCAGCTTTAAAGCACTGCACCAAGGTTAAAAGGCTGCTTCTTTTTTTTTCATTCTTTATGAGATTTGAACTTTTATCGATAGTGGTTATACTTAAAATATACACACATGCATACTTCTCAAAAATGTTTGGAATTAATTCCAATTCCCTTTTTCTAAAATAAACCCTTCCCAGGGCTGCCACCTTATCGTGGTGTAGGGGTTTGAGTGTCCCAATGACCTTAGGAGCTATGCTGTCTGGGGGGCTCTATGCCCCTAGTAGGGTCACCCAAGGCAGGTAGTTCCTAGATGAGGGACCAGACAATGAGCAGCCTAAAGACCTCTTATGATGAGCAAGACAAATGTAACTAGTTTTCCGTCGCCCGGACAAGGGTCACTGGGGCCCCACTCTGGAGCCAGGCCTGGAGATGGGACACGGTTTACCCATGGAGCCCAGCTGGGAACAGCCCTGAAGGAAACATGTGTCCCACTTCCAATGGGTTCACCACCTGTAAGAGGGGCCAAAGGGCTCGGGTGCAATGTGTGATGGGTGGCAGTCGAGGTTGTGGACCTTGGTGTTCTGATCCTCGGCTGAAGAAGCTGGCTCTTGGGACGTGGAATATCACCTCTCTGGTGGGGAAGGAGTTAGTGCATGAGGTTGAAAGGTTCCGGCTAAGGATAGCTGAACTTACCTCGATGCATGGCTCTGGCTCTGTAAGCAGTGTTCCACTCTGGAGTTGCCCCTGGTGAGAGGTGCCAAGCAGGAGTGGACAAAATTGCTGCCCCTGACAACACTGACAATGGGTCTGAGTTGTGTTCCTTCCTTGTGTATTTTTGGGCCGTTCATATAAGCATGGAATGTCATTCCCTGGATACAATCTAAAATAAGCTGAATGGTTAATTACCTTTTGTTTTTTTAAGTTTCTTGAGGTAGTCCATGATATTCTTTTTGCAGGTGTTGGTTGGATCTCTTTTCAAAAAATCATATGTGTTGGTGTCACTCAGTACAGTGAGAATTTTTTCCTGGTGGTCGGAAGTGTTGACGACCACGGTGCATCTTCCTTTGTCTGCTGGTAATATTGTGATGCTTTGGTCCTGGCTAAGGAATGTCATGGCTTTCCTTTCCTGTGGGTAGCTGTTATTTTCATTCTGAGTTGCTCTGCCTCGGTTTCAGGCANTTCTAGGGGTCGGTCGTTAAAGGGGGGATTGCCATTAAGGGGGGGGATTGTCTCCCAAGGCAGATAGTTCCTAGATGAGGGACCAGACAATGAGCAGCCTAAAGACCTCTTAAGATGAGAAAGACAAGGGTCACTGGGGCCCAACTCTGGAGCCAGGCCTGGAGATGGGACACGCTGGCGAGCGACTGGTGCCCGGGTTTACCCATGGAGCCCAGCTGGGCCCAGCCCTAAGAGGAAACATGTGTCCCACTTCCAATGGGTTCACCACCTGTAAGAGGGATCAAAGGGCTCGGGTGCAATGTGTGATGGGTGGCAGTCGAGGGTGGGGACCTTGGCGTTCTGATCCTCGGCTGAAGAAGCTGGCTCTTGGGACCTGGAATATCACCTCTCTGGTGGGGAAGGAGTTAGTGCATGAGGTTGAAAGGTTCCGGCTAGAGATAGCTGAACTTACCTCGACGCATGGCTCTGGCTCTGGAAGCAGTGTTCCACTCTGGAGTTGCCCCTGGTGAGAGGTGCCAAGCAGGAGTGGACAAAATTGCTGCCCCTCATCTTGGTGCCTGTACATTGGGTTTCACCCTGGTGAATGAGAGGGTGTTCTACCTACCGTGGAGTGAAGTAAACATCTTAAGTTATCAGAACATAATATGAATTCCCAGATTGCTGGGAATTGAATATAAAAGTTATTCACAACACTGACAATGGGTCTGAGTTGTGTTCCTTCCTTGTGTATTTTTGGGCCGTTCATATAAGCATGGAATGTCATCCCCTGGATACAATCTAAAATATGCTGAATGGTTAATTACCTTTTCTTTTTCAACTTTCTTGAGGTAGTCCATGATTTTCTTTTTGCAGGCGTTGGTTGGATCTCTGTTCAAAAAATCATATGTGTTGGTGTCACTCAGTACAGTGAGAATTTTTTCCTGGTAGTTGGAAGTGTTGACGACCACGGTACATCTTTCTTTGTCTGCTGGTAATATTGTGATGGTTTGGTCCTGGCTAAGGGATGTCATGGCTTTCCTTTCCTGTGGGTAGCTGTTATTTTCATTCTGAGTTGCTCTGCCTCGGTTTCAGGCAAGATGTTGTTCAGTGGCAGTGATCGGCTCCATTCAGTGGAAGTAATCAGGTCTGAGTCCATCACTACAAAAAGAGTTCAGCCATAACCAGTAGTTTCTTGCAGTAGTAGCTGAAGCTGAGAGCTAACTCTGGATCTCTCCCCCTCTGGTGCATAAATATGACCTCAGTTTTGTTTTTATTCATTTGGAGAAAATGATGGTGCATCAACATATTGATCTGTTCCATGCATCTAGTCAGTGGTTTNAAATCTATTTGATATCAGCATATGAAAATATATTTGAGTATATTATTTGTGTCATAAATGGATAATATAACTGCTATTATCAATGACTTCTTATTTTTGTCCAGCTTTAACATCGGTATCGATATCGGTTATCGGCTACATGAGTTTTAAAATATCGGCATATCGGATATCGGCCAAAATCCCAATATCGTGCATCCCTAATATATATATATATTGATATGTGTTTATTTTTTCATGTGTTTTTGTACTATACACAATCTTTTTATGTTGTTTTTCAAATTTTTACCTTTAATGGCATCTTGCTTTAACTCTTTGTACACTATATAAGCTACTGGAGCCAGAATCTCCCTGAAGGAGTAATCCCAAGGGATAAATAAACTTGTTTTTAAGTCTAAGTCTATGTTGTTCAGAGGACAGAGGGCTGACTTTTTAATTTGTCTTTACTCCCTTTTCCACCAAAAGTCATGGGATGTACAGCCCCAGGATTTGTATCATCGAAGTAAAGGCCTCAGTATACCAGTTGTGTACAATTTTTCAATCTAAGATGCAATTTTTTCAAATAAAAACATGCACTGCAGTGAAACTTGAGGACAAGGAAACAGAGGTGTCAAGTAATGAAGTACAAATACTGCATTACTGTGTTGTGGTTCCAGTTTGTGGGGGTAGTTTTCTGTTCTTTTTCAGTTTCACCGTTCATCCATCAGATGGTGCAATTGGTTCACTCTGTCCTGGGGGGCTTCCTTTCTCGTCTCAATTACCCACACCTGCAGCTAATTGGTCATCACCTCTGAGGAGTATTTGAGCAGCTGACTGTCACCACCTCGTCGCCAGAGTGTTTGTCAGTTTTGGGAAATCTACAGATCCTCTGAGCTTAATCTGGTCCTTCAAGCCCTGGAAGGATTCCTCTCGTGACGCTGAGAGTCTCACTGCTCACCTTATCTGAACGCTTACCTCTTCCAGAAACCCAGTTGACAGTCTGCTCTGCTGTTGCTCTGTTTCCTCCATAAGTCTTCCTGTCCGACCTCCAACGACTCCTCCACCAACAACCAGCCTAGGCCTCCACAAACGGGAACCCCAGACCGTCTTCACACTCAAACTCTGAGTCCATGCAACATCTGAGTTTCAGTCATCAGCCTTTTCTCCCACCAACCTTGAACTCACCAAGTCACTCTCTCCTTTGTGTAGTCGCTCCAGGTTTCCTGGTCGCTGGAACAGCCCCAAGCTGAGATACCTGTTTTCTGTCACCGTGTTTTTGTATCTGAAAAATAAACTTTTTAACTCTGAACCTCTCTCTGTGAATGTTTCTGCATGTGGGCAAAAAATATAAGAACCATCATGACATACTGTACTTAAGTATACTTTTTAGGTATCTATACTTTACACCATTACTTATTTTTCTTCTGACATCTACTCATTACATTTTCGCACAAGTATCTGTACTTTCTATTCCTTACATTTTTAAAACAAACGTTACTTGTTACATTTGGCTTCGGTTTAATGTTTATAAATATTTATTTCACGTCATGTGCTCCATCCAATGCAGATCATTGGCTCCATCCATATCTAGTGAAAACTAGTGTAACTGGACGAGTCATATAACGCAAACACTCATTGGTTAGCTAAAGGAAATCATCAGAAGCAAGCAGGTGTTCTTCAAACTGTAAACATGAATTGTCTATGCCATGCTGCAATGTTGGATTCAGAAAAAGATGTTGAAATGTCTGAAAGGTCAGACACAGGCGAAAGCGTATCGGGAGATGGAGGTGGAGCCAACAAGACCTCCCTCATCCTTGGCCCTAGCTCAAATAATTTTTTGAAACAGTCGAAAAATTGAGCTTTCAATTGATGTAGTGGCATCTGGCTAGTTTAAAAAAAAAAGTTACTTTATACTTTTATATTTTAAGTAGCTTTTGGAGCACATACTTCTTCACTTTTACTTGAGTAAAGTGGTCAAGTTGATACTTTAACTTTTACCAGAGTGTTTTTTAACTGCAGTATCTATACTTCTACTTCAGTAATAAATGTGTGTACTTTTGAGAACACTGCCAGGAAATGAGAAACAGTGTTCTAGCACATTCTATAGACATGTCTTAGTACTAAACGTGGGGAGTCTCGTTCTTAAGCAGGTTCCAGTATCTGCTATTATTTATTTCATGTTTGAAAACCTACTTTAACTCCATCATCTATTGAAATCAGTAGTTTTCTTAATGTGTGTATTAAGCCTATTTTGAATGTATTATATTCATGTTACGATCACTTTATTTAGTGAACATTTTATTATATGTAAAACACTCTCTCCATCCTGTTGACATAAATGTCAGTCAGAACACATGATTCTCCTATATTTACAGTTTAAGAGTAAGTTGAAACATCAACAAACTAATATGTATCAACTGCAAAAAGGAAACCAATAAATGAACATTAAGTTTTTAAAGACTATATTTTATTAGATAAAAATTTGTGATGCTTTCATATCTTATTTTTAAGAAAATCTTTTTTCAAGCAATGCTTTTATTGGAGTTCACTTCTTTAGGGATCCTAAAATGGTAATTAAAACATTAATGTTTCTTTTTATATTTCTCTTTCTGGCAAATATTGAGAAACAAAAATAAACAAATGAGAAACAAAGCAAAAAGGTACAATATTATTAGCACAGAAAAGTAAATTGGTGTGTAACACCAGGGAACATCTCACCTTGGATACCAAAGACACTAACAGTTGCGCCAATGATCACATGTTGCTGCAATAATAAATATCAATGTAAATGTGCTGCTCCATCAGGAACAGAGTAAAGATTCACAACAATCTGTCTTTCAAGCTTAAGAGAAACAAAATCTAAAATCTTTTTCGGCTAAACAAATCTA
>NW_015151364.1:328549-329594 GCF_000732505.1 Cyprinodon variegatus
CAGCTGTGGCTATGATTTAGCATGCCACCACAGCATGTAAATTTGTGCTTAAAAGTGTCAATGACTGTAAATAGCAATTTCACTTTAAAAGGAAGTTGGGTAAATTTTACATCAGGACAGCTTCAAAATTATAGTTGGGCTTTTCACTGTCTGACTTTCTGAAAAATTTCTGAATCGGCCCCTTTCAGTTGATTCTCCACTTCTGTTCATATTATCTGTAAACCTCTAAGTCCAAAATGTCAATCCCTTCTCCTGTAGAAATATCTGACACAAGTATGGACTTTACAATTGGTTGCACTTGCTGTTTTATATAACGGACCGTCACCAGCTTGAAGCACTGCTCCAAGGTTGAACGGTTGCTTCTTTTTTCATTCTTTATCAGATTTAAACTTTTATCACTAGAGGTTACACTTGAAATGTCCACACATGCATACTTCTCAAAAATGTTTGAGATTAATTCAAATTCCCTTTTTCTGAAATATATACAACAAAAAGAGAGAAAAAAAAGCTGAGAAAATTGACAAAGAAAGTTTACAATTCATTAAAAGGACAATTCAAAGTGCTTTACATGAATTAGATAATATCATAGAAGAAAATAAAAGCATAATATAAGCAAATAAAAATAAAAAACATGATTAAAATGAATATAACAGTTGGACAACAACCTTTAACTAATACCTTTGTGAACAGTTTACTGTAACTTCCACAGTGCAAAGCAGTTTTAACTTTGATTTAAAAGAACTCAGGCTTTTAGCACTTTTCCAGTCTTCTGGGAGTTTGTTCTAGATCAGTGGAGAATAGGAACTAAATGCTGCTTCTCCATTTTTGGTCTAGTTCTGGGTGAACAGAGTAGACTGGAACTAGAAGACCTGACTTGACTGGGAGGTTGATACACTGACAACAAATCTGTTATGTATTGAGGTGCTGATCTATGGACTGATCTATGATTTATGGACTAGAGGAAGGATTTTAAAGTTTATTCTCTGAGCTACAGGGAGTTTTTTTTTTTTTTTTTTCAGTTGGAGAAAATGATGATGCATCCACA
>NW_015151365.1:0-13538 GCF_000732505.1 Cyprinodon variegatus
CTAAATATCTGACTCTGATTCACTCTGATTAGGAAGGCTAATATAATAATTGAACTTTATTGATCTTACATTGGAGAAATTGCATTTAACTCATCTCCTTGGGGAACAGTAGGCTGCCATCGTAGGGCCCCTGGAGAGCAGTATGGGGTTAAAGGTCTTGCTCAGAGAGCCAGAGTGTCAGTCTGTGGGAGGGGGGCTCAAACTTAGGACCTCAGGGTTCCATAACCACTAGGCTGCCACCCCCTCTTTTTTTTTCTGTATAGTTTTTATTTTTCTTACGGGTACTACGACGGAGTATTAGGGCCACACATGAAGAGAAAAAATATTTTTGCCATGACGAGATTAAACTTGACATGTCGACTTTAAACTCGCCATTTCGAGAATAAAGTTGAAATGTCATGTTGAGTTTAATCTCGACGTGTCGACTTTAAACTCGCCATTTCGAGAATAAAGTTGAAATGACTGACATGTTCTCAAATTCAGAACTGCGAGCCTTGGTAAGCATAGGGAAAGACGTTACGTTATTATTGGTAGGCCACCGCTTCCTGTGATGATTATACAGTTGCAGCACGTCAGAGACTACCTTCACTCTTAAAAAGCAGACTGCAGCTGTGAAGCGCGGTTGCTCTTTTCTCCAAACTTTGGAATGTTGAGATTGAAGTCGCCACGATATATCAACTTTATTCTCGAAATGGCGAGTTTAAAGTCGACAGGGCGAGTTTAAAGTCGACACGTCGAGATTAAACTCAACATGACATTTCAACTTTATTCTCGAAATGGCGAGTTTAAAGTCGACAGGGCGAGTTTAAAGTCGACACGTCGAGATTAAACTTAACAAGACATTTCAACTTTATTCTCGAAATGTTGAGTTTAATGTCGACATGTCGACTTTAAAGTCCACATGTCGAGTTTAATCTCGTCATGGCAAAAATATTTTTTCTCTTCATGTGTGGCCCTAATACTCCGTCGTAGGATACCAACCATAATATATATTTCAATATTTTAAAAAGCAGTTATTCGATTGTGAAAATGAGTATTCAACTGGAAAAAACACATCAATGCTGCTTTTGGATCAGTTCAGTGCATCCAGTCACTACAGCTCTGGCCGTCATGGCCCCTAACCTCAAAGAGGACACTCCAACTGCCTGCAGCTCACGTCACCCACAAACAGCCGTTATTAGAGGACTGGACAGCAGCAGAGAGATTTCTTAGCTTAGGCTACACTCTGAGTTAATAATCATAAAAGGGTGACTAAAATGCAATATTATACCCAACACTAGATCTAGTCNAATACTGTAAAAATGTCCACAGCTGTATATTGATTATTTATTTTTCCTATGCACTGTATTTATATTTGTAAAAACAATGTACAGTAACTCATTTCAATTCAGTTTATTTATATAGTGCCAATTCACAACACATGTCATCTCAAGGCCCTTTACACTTTACTTTACTGGAAGGCGAACCCTCACACTTAGTATGCTTGTAGCAACAGTGGAGAGAAAAAGCTCCCTCTTAACAGGAACAAACCTCCAGCATAACCAGACTCAGCATGAGAAAAAAGCAGAGAGAGCATAGTGTTAGAGATTGAACAAAGAAATTCTGAAGGGTAGGAAAATAGAGATAGATTGAAGCAGAATGATGAAAAAGGGGTCCCTATGTCCTCCAGCAGACTAAGCCTATAGCAGCAGAACTATAGAGATAGCTCAGGATAACCTGAGCCTCTCTAACTATAAGCTTTATCAGAAAGCACGGTATTTTATTTGTTTTTTCTATTTTTCTATACTTTTTTTTTTTACCTTATTCTGTTATTTTTATACACTTTTTAAAGGTCCATATATATATATATAAAATTTTGAAAAACTAATTCGGGTACAGACTTGTTCTCCTGATGTAACGTATAAGTGGCCACAGCATAATGTACACAAAATTCTAAAACATAATCCTCCTACAGCGCACCTTTTGTAACAGAGGAACACACCAACATTAAAGACAAAGATAGTCTGATCGAGTTTTGTATTTTAGTAGTAGGATGAACTCTAGAGAGATTCTGTTTTCTCATTAGTGAGGAATTAATAGAAAATATTGACAGCCATGTATGAAAGACGGGAGGCACCGAGGTGTGCGGGTCTGTGCTGTAAAATTAGCCTAGTAAACTAGCCCCACCTGCTAGCGGCCAAAATAATTTTTGCCTACACATTTAATCTCACATTTAGTCTGGTTTATCAGGCTACTGTAAAATAACACCTGCAACTGTCCAAATGATGTTTGTCTCGAACTCTTGAATTGTATTGAACACAATAGAAGGAGGAAATTATGTAAATATGTTTATGTGATAAATGCAGAGTGATCCAATTAAGCAACAAAACGTGCATTCATTACTTGTCTAGTAGTATAATGCACATCTTATAGGCAGCCACAATTTGTAAGAGTGTGGCAGATATGATCTGTATGGAGAAGATGTAGGCAGAGGAGAAAGAGAAGAGAAAGGTCCTTCTCTGTTAGAGTGAACAGCTTTAAACTGATATTAAACTGAGCAGATACTGAGTAGAAGTTGACTCTCTAGGACACACCCCCTCCTCATTTACATAATGATCCAGAAATGCATACAGAAATGTAAAAAGGACAAGCAGAAATTACGGAGCCCCTCTGATGACATGGTCAAAAAAAAAATTTTATTGTGGCCACGAAGTAGTATTTCGTGCGCACAAAGTAGTATTTCGTGGCCACGCAATAAGTATAACGTGCGCACGAAATACTACTTCGTTTTCCACGCAATAGGTTTAACGTGCGCATGAAATACTTATTAATAATATTAATATTATTCCTGGACAACTGGGTAAGCAAATCGAGCGCGCCTTCTCTAAGGTCTAAGGCGCGCTCGATTTGCTTACCCAGTCGGTCTCCGCCAGTCACGTGACATTTGTTGCTAAGACGCTATTTTAGCTGGAAAAGGCGTAGTGTAAACAACCGCAGCATAGCTAAACGAAGGACTAAAGGCCCGTTTACATAGCAGCCTGTCCAAGATAAGTCATTACAGTTAACATAAGCCTGAAAACAGGGGCGGATTTATTGATATTATTAATAAGTATTTCGTGCGCACGTTATACTTATTGCGTGGTTAGAAGTAGTATTTCGTGCGCACTTTATACTTATTGCGTGGCCGCGAAATACTACTTCGTGGCCACAATTAAACATTTTTTTTGACCATGTCATAAGACGGGCTCCGTAAGAAATAAATAGCGTTTAAGAAATAAAGAGGGTAAAAAAATACAAAGAAAGAATAATACAGACAAAAATATTATCGCATGCACATAAATAAATACTTAAAAAATAAGTAATAAATAAATAAAGTTGAAGATTATAATGGACAATTAATAAATGAGGTAATTATGACAAAGGCGAATAAATAAAGAAACCAATTACGGTAAAAGAGATATATACATTTATATCTCACTGTATAATTTAATTTCTATCTACATTTATTTGTTTATTGTATTTTTGGTGGCAATTAATTGTATGCTTATTTTTTTATTTATTTCTGTATTTATTTTTAAGTATGGCAGAGTTGGTCCTCCATAGTCTCATCGGCTCAAAATTGTTTATTAAAATCCTTTTAACAGTAATGAAAATGAATGGAAAGGGAATTGTGCTTCCTCGGCCACCGTAGCAGAAGTAGGCGGGGTTTGTAGAGGAAGTTGGGATGTTTTGTCGTCTGTAAATGTTCGAGATTTCTACAAAACAGAAAGCGAACGCCGTTAAACCCGGGGCATGATTAGATGAGGAGTTAGGGCTGCGGGTTGTGTCGATAATCTCCTCTCAGGTTGTTTTTCTCCTGGTTTTACCTCCAACCAGAGATCCGCTGAGTCCCAGGCGGCCATGATGAGCTCCCCGGCCTCCATGCACGTTCAGCTCGCTGCTGTCATAGAGGATCTGGCCCAGGCTGCAGTGGCAGAGCTGCTGAGGCTGGAGGAGGAGAGGCTGGTCAGCAGGACCCAAGGGCCCGGCGAGGAGAGACACGAGGCGGGGAGACTGCAGGCGGAGGACGAGGAGAAGTTGGTAAGGAGGAGTTTACTGTGTGTTTGGGGTCCCACTGCAGCCCCCACAGACCTGCAGAACATACATACTGCTTCAACATTAAAACATGCACTGCAATATTTCATATTTGTGAAATGAAATCATGATAGCAGTTTGATAAGGAAGCAATGAAAATATAAACACATTCATTTAAATTAAACAAAATAACCTCTTCCATTTAAATTAAATGCTGTCAAGATTTGTGGAGAAATAAATAATATATCAGCAAATAACACATTAAAGCAAAATGGACAATTTCCTGTAATCATTTCTAATTTCATTATCAGTGTATTTATTGAAGTAATGCAACAAGAAAACAAAATAAATCAAATCAATTACAATAACCAAGATCATCAGCAAATGTCATCAGGCTCAGATATAAACAACATATCAGGACATCCTATAGTAGATTTACTGTACAACTGAATGTAATAAAGCCTGAATTAAACTGCTGGGGAGAGTAGAAGCCAAACCATGGCTGCTAGTTAGACTTATTAAAAAATATTTTAAAGGTAGAAGGTGTGCAAACTCACACATCATCAATGATAATTATACTACTAACAATACATTAAGCAATGGCAAAGATATCCCTTGCTCTGCCTTTTTTATTCTATTCAGTTTATTTCTATAGCGCCAATTCACATCATGTCATCTCAAGGCACTTTACAATTCAACCAGATCATCCAGTCAGATTGATTCAAAGTTTTCTATCTAAGGAAAACCAGTTGATTGCATCGACTCATTGACTCAAATACAATCTCTCACACTAAGCATGCTTGTAGCGACAGTGGAGAGGAAAAACTCCCTTTTAACAGGAAGAAACCTTCAGCAGAACCAGGCTCAGTGTGAGCGGCCATCTGCTGAGGCCGACTGGGGTTCAAGGAGACAGAAGCAGAGATAGAAAAAGAAGCACAGATAGAAGAGGCAACTGTAAAATGCGGCTCCGTCCAGGAAGCAGCCAGGCAGACGAGCTCCGAGCCAGCTCCCATGTCACAGGATGAAGAGAGCACAGTCAGAGACGAGCTCCGAGCCAGCTCCCATGTCACAGGATGAAGAGAGCACAGTCAGAGAAACAGGACTACACTGAAAAACAGGCCGATCTCCAACATCTCTGTAGTGAATATCTCACTGTGTTATGCTGCAGGTGGTTCATATGCCGACCAGCAAACAGACAGCAGCCACGTCACATGTACTCTATATTCCAGTTTTCTCCATCCATCCATCCATCCATCTTCCTCCGCTTATCTGGGGTCGGGTCGCGGGGGCAGCAGCTTAAGAAGGGAGGCCCAGACTTCCCTCTCCCCAGCCACTTCTTCTAGCCCCTCAGGAGGAACTCCAAGGCGTTCCCAGGCCAGCCGAGAAACATAGTCCCTCCAGCGTGTCCTGGTCCTCCCCCCGGTGGGACGTGCCCGGAACACCTCACCAGGGAGGCGTCCAGGAGGCATCCTAACCAGATGCCCAAGCCACCTCAACTGGCTCCTCTCGACGTGGAGGAGCAGCGGCTCTACTCCGAGTCCCTCCCGGATAACCGAGCTTCTCACCCTATCTCTAAGGGAGAGCCCAGCCACCCTACGGAGGAAACCCATTTCGGCCGTTTGTATCCGCTTGTATCTCGTTCTTTCGGTCATGACCCAGAGTTCATGACCATAGACGAGGGTAGGAACGTAGATCGACCGGTAAATCGAGAGCTTCGCTTTTTGACTCAGCTCTCTCTTCACCACGACGGACCGGTACAGCGCCCGCTTCACGGCAGACGCTGCACCAATCCGCCTGTCGATCTCCCGTGATTTTTCTGGATTCTCATTTAGATTCTCTCTAAGGAGAAATGTCCCTTCAATCAAAAAATTACTGACATTTTCTGTTATTGGAAAACTTAAAAAAAAACTTCTTTTCCTCTTTGTAACCTGACAGGTGAGATTTGCCTCCATCATGGAGACTCTGGGGAACGAAGCTCTGGGGAAGATCCTGAACATCATTGACAAAGCCAGACTTGATCTACAATTGGGTCAAAGCAGTAAGAAGCCACAGCCCAGCATCCTCAACATCCTCAACAACACAACCCGGGGTATGATCGCAGGCAACGCCCCCACAAATGTCACCCACCACTCCAAGTAGATACATGCGGATGATGTCATTCTTACTGTCATTTATCATCATTAGTAACATTATTTGTTCCCAGCAGATCTTGAGCACTCCTACGGAGTCAGAGACCAAAGCGTGACCCAGGTAAGTCTGTCCGACCCGGACATGTCTGTGTTCCCCCCGCTGACATCACTGATATCTGGACATTTGGTCCCTGCAGGTCAGAAGAGGAAGTGATGCTTTGGAGGCGCCGTTTTTTCCAGCAGTCAGCATTAAAGATAAAGACGGGAAGATTGACCTGGGAACCATTAGAGAAAGTGAGAGCACGATCCATGTCTGCTGATAAATAAAACACGCTTGGAAAATGTTGCAGACATTTTGACACAAAGCTGAAAGCTGATGTTTCTAGAAAACCAAGTAACCAGGAGATCTAAACAGAGCTTCTCCTCAAATGTTGCTCTCTTATTAATTCTAGGCCATCACTCCCCCTGATGATTGGTAAAACCAAATGCCTTGGCAAAGGCACTGCAATTCTGACAACTAACAGAAGTGAAATTTAGGGAAAAAAGCAATGAGAGCATGTGCTTGCTAAGCTCTATAAAGTAAACTTGTTGGCTAAAGAAAAAGTAATAGAAATACTTTATTTTGCATTAAAAGAAAATCAAAATGTTCAGATTATGCCTGTTGATTATTTTCTGTTGGGTTTTTTTCCCAGGAGCTTGTGTGGAAGCGGCTCCACAGTCTGAGCTGCAGAAGCCAGAGTCCTCTGCCGTCTCTGAAACTCACCTGTTGGTCTCCCTGAAGTCGTACCCCTGCTCTGTGTGTGAGAAGTCCTTCTCATCTCAGAGCCACCTGAAGTCTCACCAGCTCATCCACGCGGGGGAAAAGCCATTCACCTGCAGCGTCTGCAGCAGCGCCTTCCACCAGCGGCAAAGCTTGCAGAGTCACATGCGCACGCACGTCAGCGAGCGCCCGTTCGAGTGTCCTGAGTGCGGGAAGCGGTTCTCAAAGCCGGCTCAGCTGAAGATGCACGCCGTCATCCACACAGGAGAGAAACCATACAGCTGCGATGTGTGTGGCCGCCGCTTTAACCTGCCACAGAACCTGCAGCGCCACACGCTCACCCACACTAGAGAGAAGGTCTTTATCTGCAATGAGTGTGGAAAGGGCTTCACCCGTGCCGTCACCCTGAAATCACACCAGCTTATCCACACTGGCCAGAAGCCATTTAAGTGCGAGCAGTGCCCCAAAGCTTTCCGCCATGCGGTTAACCTGAAGAACCACCAGAGGATCCACAGTGACCTGCGGCCCTATAGTTGTGACCTCTGTGGGAAGACGTTCCGACAATCTGTGAACCTGAAGATCCATCTCCGCATCCACACAGGCGAGCGGCCTTTCAGCTGCCAGCAGTGCGGCAAGACGTTCAGCCAGCAGAGCAGCCTGATCTCCCACAGTCGCACGCACTCCATGGACAAGCCGTTCCAATGCAAATCCTGTGACAAAACATTCAACAATGCCAACAGCCTTAAGCTTCACTTACGCATTCACACAGGAGAGAAACCATATATCTGCGACATCTGCGGCAAAGCCTTCAGCCAGGGAAGCCACCTGAGGACCCATAAGCGGCACGTTCACGCCGGCGGCAAGCAGTTCATCTGTGACAGGTGTGGCAAGAGGTACGCCGACCAGCGGTACCTGAAGCTGCACAAGTGCTGCTATGCATGAGCTGCTAAGAAACGGACCTACACTGAACTTTTCCACAGTGTTGTTGCCATGGAGACCTCTCTTTCCACAACAAGGACATCCTTTTCTGATGTTTTGTTTAGTCTGAACTCTCAATTTGAATTATGTTGATTCTGAGGCCTCCTTTGAATGTGTTTTATAAATTATAAAGTATATTTTTCACTTTTTCAAAAGATGAATAAATCTAACAAAGCCAATCCATCCAGCTGTGGTTTTTCTAAAGTACAGGGGCTCGAGGAAAAAAAAGGTGTTAAGGGCTGAATTATGAGCAGCTGTAATTGAAAATCTGTAAAAGTCTGGTTGCCTTCAATGTAAGTCCACACTGTGTTTTACAGTTATTTTTGCCAAATGCATTAAGTTAAACCAAGATTTGATTATTTCTATTTTATGAAATCAGAAGAAAAACATAATGTACATTTACAACAAGAAAAACTCAGAGTTTTGTAGAATAAGGCAAGCTGAGTAATCCATTATAAATATCATGGGTTAACATAATGATGAACATTTAGCCTTCCTAAAAATACCAACCCCACAGTTAAAGCTAAAGGATATTAAAAATCTTTTAAAAGCCTTTTACCACTGTGACCCTGCTGTTGTAGAAATTCAGTGCTGATATTTTTTAAAACCTTTCTTATTGCCTTGACCATCAAAATAATTTGTCGTTCTGTGATAATAGAGCCACATGTGACTCTGGAGCTGCTCTAAATCTTTGCTCTTCCAGTGATTTCTGGGACACAAACTGCTAAAAAGTAAGCAGCCAGATGTAAGGCTCTCTGTTTTGAACTGTTTATAAGCTTGGAAGAAAAATTTTGGTTATTATTGTGCAAAATAAATACCAATATGTATCAGATGGTTTAATTCATCTACTTTGAGGATAATCAGAAACATTGAGAAGGTAAATGGAGTTTTAGCAGATGTGGAGCAGGAGAAGCTCCATGGGTACCAAACTGCTGGACAACAAATTTAGCAAATATAAAGTTTCTATTTTTCTAATTGATTCCTGTCAGGGAAAACATGTTCTGTCAGTTTCTATTAGATAAGTTTGAAAACAAAATGCCACATTGAGCATCAACCTGCGACGTGAACTGCATGTCAGATGTCGACTGGTGAGATGTTTTATCATTTCTTTATGTTCTTGAAAGAATTGGAAGTAAACATATATGAATATGAAAAGACTAACATTTCAACATGTTTATCTAAATGCAGGTAATTTATTCAATCAGAGATTTGTTGTAAAATGAGTTTGGGAGTAAAGAGAAAGCCATGGAGCGGATTTTGTTCTATTAAATACAGTAAGCTTGTACATTATTCAGACTTTTTTGATGTCGCCCTTAAAGGTTATAGGTCATCAGAGGTCGGTAGAGTAGCACTACTTTGACATATTTTTACTCAAAATGTAGCAAACCAAGAATTACTCAAGTAAAGTTTTAAAAAAAGAATTTGGTAAGAAGGCTAATTATCTATTGAGTAACTAATAATAGCATCTGATTAATATTAAAAACTAAGCTAATAAAAAAGAAAAACATACAGTTATTCTACAAATCCAGGCATTGGAAGGAAAGGATACGACCAGACCTAAGAAACTGTTTTAGTTGATCAATTGTATAAAACCGACTGCTAAAAGTATTTGGTATTTTGCTTATCTCAAGGCTGAGGTTATCTCTAAGGACTTTTGCAGCTTTTCAAGTTTTTTATTTCTTTTTTTACAGTGAACTTAATCCACTTGCAGCCTTGGTAGAGAATGGTACGGCCAAGCTGAACAGCTTAAGTATAGGGTGGACTACAGTAATGACCCCCCTCCCCTTTGCTAGAGTGATTGTATATTTATGTTTTGTGCATATCAGTTTAAATTTTTTATATTATTTCAAGTTTTTAATAATAATAAAATAATTGAACTTTATTGATCTCACATAGGATAAATATACCTCTGCATTTAACCCATCCCCTTGGGGAGCAATGGGCTGCCATCATGGGAGCCTACTGCCAGGGAGCAGTGTGGGATTAAGAGTCTTGCTCAGGGAGCCACAGTGTCAGTCTGTGTTTGTGGGCTTCAAACTCAGAACCTCAGGATTCAAAGCTCCATCACTAGGCTGTCACTCCCCTGGTGAGCTGGCCAGGATTTCATTCTCCCCTATAAATTTATTGCAACAATGAACAGAACGCAGAATGAGTAAAAGTATTACAGTGATAAAAGCTACAGAAAATACTTAGGCACAAAAAATAAAAAACAAAGCAGATGTTTTCTGAGATCTTTCATATGTGCTTGCTTACAACATTTTGGTTTGTACTCTTGGAAATAAAGGATAAAAATTGCTTATTTTCCTTAACCAAACTGTTAAACAAAGTAAAAAAAATTCTAAAATGTATTTCAAAATAAATTGGCCAATAATAATATGCTGATAGAGTTCCTTCCCTGTTTAGACTGTTTGTTTTAACCGCGGTCCTCCGCCCGCCAAGTGGCGCTGTTCTGGCGCACTCCTTTCTGTTATGTTTCCGGGTCAGTCGGTTTCCTTGGCTGTGTGTGCATGATCATACACACGTGTTGGTTCAGCATTAAATCTGTAACTTCTACCCTAACAAGCAGCATTAGTTGTTAAGAACCAGCAGGAGAGGAGAAGAGAGGAGACTTCCTGCCGCCATGGGCCCGGTGAGAGAGAGAGAGACGACATGTTAGCTTTAGGATTATATGCAAGTTCCGGTTCTAGTTGACTAAGCTCCTGACGGTCAGGATCAGGAAGAATTAAAACCGATGGAAAGTTCTGAGCTTTAACTTCACTGAAGGTTTTAATTGCGTTTAAAATATGCCGGTTGCGGATCAGGGGAATGATTGCAGCTAACAGAAGGTCCGGTTCTGATGGATCTGGGTCAGTCAGGGTCGCACCGTGTCTGACTTTATCAGAGGCAGTATTATCCTATCACTCTGAGGACCTGAACACTCCTCCATAGTGTTTTTGGCAGTGATCTCAGGTCTCTGCTTCAGAAACACACACAGCTGTGAGGCGCACTTTTTGCCTTTGATGTTTTTCCTTTTCTTGCAATTCAATTCAGTTTATTTCTATAGTGTGAATTCACTACACACATCATCTCAAGGCACTTTACAGTTCAACCAGATCATCCAGTCAGATTGATTCAAAGTTTTCTAACTTAGGAAAACCAGTTGATTGCATCGACTCTTGGATACAATCCCTCACACTAAGCATGCTTGTAGCGACAGTGGAGAGGAAAAACTCCCTTTGAACAGGAAGAAAGAAACCTCCAGCAGAACCAGGCTCAGACATAAAATAATTTGCTAAAAAAAACATCTGAAGTAAACACTTAAAGCAGACAATGCTTTAATATATTTACATGATAAAACAGTTTGAAACAATCTGCTTTGTGGTTAACTAATTGCCCGTCTAGGTGTTGGAATTAGACCCATTTTTATTATCGTTTAGAGGTTGCTTTTCTGGTTGAGGTTTCCTTCCTCTACTCAGGAGAGAATTGCAACAAACTAACCCATACAAAGTGATATATGTATCATACACATTATTAGTTGAGTATTTAAAAATATCTTTATTGCTCCATGCTTTATTATGCAGAGCTGTACATTCAATAAATAACTTGAACAGAACCTTCCTGTCAGCATGAAGTAGGTCAAAAACTCATAAAGAAAAACACCTGTCCTCCTTAATGAAGATCAAAATAGGCATTATGGAGAGAATTTTGTTCCAAATATTTTTGCAAGCAAAGAACACGTTTTGTAAATAAAAATGTTGAAATGAATGTAATCTAGAAAAACATACTGAAAAAAAATTTATGCATTTTTTTTCTTTGTTCAAAACTTTTGAAGCTAATTATTTTTTTACAGGTTTCATCTTTATTAAATTTCTATTATTTTCATTTTTTTTTTTTTTTGTAGATTGAGTTTTTACAAAATGCAGATGACGTTTTGTAGATCATGTTCTCTTCACTTCAGTTCCAATACAAACGCTTGTTTTTATGGAGCGCATTTTTGTCCCACTACATTTGCAATCACCACTTTTTATTGAAATTAAAACACATTTTGACAATTTTTTTTCTATTTGACTCTAATTAGACTTATGAGATAAAATATATATTTGGCACAATTTATGGCCGTTTGTGGCTTAATTGTGCAATCGACAGGTCCACCTGACACGCCGGCTCTAAAAACTTTGTTTAAAAAAGTTACTTGAACTTTTTCAATCCTATTTTCTACGATTTTAGTGAAGATGTTTAGTAAAAAAAAAAAAAGTCTTTTGTTGGGTTTTCTTGAGGTTTTCATTGTGTTTTGTTGAAATTTTTGTAAGAGATCAAAATAAATCCATACGTTTATCACTTTTGATGTCTCTTGGTTTATCAGACAAGTTTGATCGTATTTCCCTTTTTTTATCTGATGAGGTCAGAATTCTGACCAGGACCTTCACAAACTGTTAGAGGTTTCCATTTAGAACTGAAAGCTAAGAGATAAATTCTTCAATAAATTTGTTTTATATATTTTTTTTAGGCTGAAGTTGCTTCTAAAATCCTCAGAATTCAAAAGGTTGCACTTTATTAGAAGCATCTTGCTGAAATGGAAACGTGTTCTTTTGTGCCCCGCCCCACAGCTACGCTCAAAGAAGCGCCGGCCGACGTTCCGCCGTCTGTTGAAGACGAGCGGCATGAAGCTGGAGAACAAGATGAAGAACCGACAGATGAAGCAGCAGAATGTGGCCAAGAAGCAGCGCAAGGAGCAGAAGAGGCTGCGGCAGGCCATGAAGGGCGCCAGCCTGCAGATGCCCCGCCCCCTGGAGACGTACAGGAAGAGACCAGGTGAGGTGCGCCTAAGTTTGAACGCATGCGTCACTTTAGTTCTTCAGTAAGACTGTTCTCATCCGTCTGACAGAGGAAGAGGAGGAGGAAGAGTTCCTGGACAGCCTTCCCACAGACATGATGGATGATGCAGACTTGGAACAGTTGACCGCCATGGCCCAGAAAGCCTCCTTTATAACCAGAGACCTGTCGTCATGGTAACGCACACACTGATATGGTCAATGTGCGATTGATTGAGCTGATGGAGACTGAGGTATGTCTGACTTTTTTTTTCCAGTGGGCCAGTCCACAGTGGCAAGAAGAGGAGCGCCGACGTGGTCCGCGGTTACGAGAAGGTTCCTAGAAAGATGGCGAGGGTGGAGGAGAAGGAGATGATCCAGCTGCTTCCTATAAAAGACAAAAGTGGAGTGATCCCGAGGAGCATGGAGAAAGGTAGCTTTCACATTTACTCAGCGTCTGATTGACCCCTGCAGCCACCTGTAAACATGAAGGCTCTGTTTGTCCCCAACAGTTAAACCGCATCCAAAGGACAAAGAAGAGGAAGAAAATGATGAAGAACCTGCAGAAACAGCAGAGCAGCAGGAGGAAGGTGGGACTTGCTACAACATGGTGGTCTGGGTGTGATGATTAGCTGATGTTCAGGTTCCATGTAGAACAGTAGTCTGCAGTTTAGCTGCACTGAAATGAACCTTTGAAAAAATAGAAAGTTGTCCTACAGCAGCTGATTAAACCAGAGTTCCAGAAAGAGCTGCAGTCTGACAGGAGTTTTCTATAATTGAGGTCTCCACTAGATGTAATTGATGGTGGTGCATTACAGTTCAATTCAG
>NW_015151365.1:14401-15241 GCF_000732505.1 Cyprinodon variegatus
ATGCGATAAGTCAAGATTATTTTTTGTGTAATCTTCTACTGGCTGTTATCAGGTATATCTGATTGTGTACAATAGGATTTTGAGCAAAGTTTTTACAAATAAATTATGCAAAAGGTGTCAGACGCAAAACATTTCAGAAACAGTATGTATCAAATATACAAACATACATTTGGCATTACAGGCTTAAGTCTTCAACTAACAAATTTGTCTGTCGATTTACATTTTTCAATTAACCAGATAACCAAATGTTCGTTAAAGGAAACACTTTTTACGACATTAAACCTGGTGAAACTAAAGCTTTTCCACTTTAGGAGATCTGGATAAAGCATACAGACAGAAAATACATATGCTCTTTTTTTATCTTAAAAGCAAAATGTTAACATATTTTTTACAAATTTGGTATAATTACTGCTCGGGCAGCTAAAGTTATGTTTTACAGTCTATATACTCCTACTTGATTACTAAATCATTTGGCAATTATTTCAGTGATTGATTAATTGGATTGATTATTTCAGCCCTTAGCAGAGCGGAGTTAGCAGAGCGGAGTTAGCAGAGCGGAGTTAGCAGAGCGGAGTTAGCAGAGCGGAGTTAGCAGAGCTGCTGTCTCACAGGCAGCTGCTTCATCCTGAACGTCCCAATGCTGTCAGAGCAGAGAGGAGACCACCTCCCTTTCCAGTTATTTAGATGTAGACAAACTTTGTCATTTCGTACACACAGTGTATACAAAATGAAATTTGGCTACATACAGCTTACCGACGGCGAATGAAAAGCAGCTTAGCAGTGAGAATTTATATTTCTATTTATAAAGTGCAGCAGTGATCAACATAAACCGTGTAGAAG
>NW_015151365.1:17301-23214 GCF_000732505.1 Cyprinodon variegatus
TTTTTTTTTTTTTTTTTTTTTTCTGGGAAACTTCCACTAAAATAATGACCTGATTACCACACAGTTCTAATCCTTTATTCACCTTATAACCCATGTTCCTCTGATTACTGTCCTTTTAGTCAATTCAGATGGAAGCCATGTGGATTCAGGCAGTGGATAAACATTCATTCGTTGGTTCATAAAGTTGGGTTACTTTTTAGTATTTTAACAATATTCTAATGGCACGGGTGTAAATTCTCATAGTATAGATCCAGATACACTCCACCATCACCACTATAGTTAAATCTAATAGGAGCCCTGATAACAGCTGTGTGTTGTTCCTCTGATGCAGAGGGCGCCTCATCCAGCTACATGGGCCTGACGCCGGAGGAGAGGGAACGTTACAGAGTCCATACACTAAAAATGAAGAAGCAACGCATCGCCAGCCTGGCTTCAGCCATCATCTCAGACCCGCTGAACAACGTAAGTGGAGCAGCTGATGAGGAAGAGTCTGTTTTTAACAGATCGAGATTCAGAGTCGATTAACAAACATTAACATTTGTTATTTTATTGATAAATTTACTGATTTTGAGGAAAAATCCTCTAAATATATATCTGAAAACATAAGGTTGAATATTCTGCTTCATTTTACCGAAACTTAAACCAGGATTAAAAGTTGTAGAGTGAAATAACAAACCATATAAAAGCAACCCTAGCAGAAGATACATGAAAGTGGATCTTGCAGACATGAAAGCTGCTAAACCAGCAGACTTGGAACAGACCAAAAGAGTTAGACTCCTCTCCTACCTGAAGGCCAAGTGCAACACAAAGACCAACGGCGCAGCAGAGCTCCAGAAATGGAGCCAAACCATCAGGGCTGCTTTTAAGGAAAGGCACCACAAGGCCTAATGGAGTCTGCTATGGTTTATTCTACCAGCTAACTTAGAATCCCATGTTTAGGTTCAAAGTAGGGCTGAACAATGTTGCCAGAAATGGAAATTGCAATTATTTTTCACCAAAATTGCGATTTTTATTTGGATTTTCCTTTGCAATAACGCCAAGCTTGTAGATGTTTCATCCAAGGCTTTCAGTTTTTGAGAGCTCGCTTGCCCAGAGTCCATTCTTACAGGACTTTATTGTAACCATTGGGTGAAAAATTCTTCTTCTACTTGNTCCAAGGCTTTCAGTTTTTGAGAGCTCGCTTGCCCAGAGTCCATTCTTACAGGACTTTATTGTAACCATTGGGTGAAAAATTCTTCTTCTACTTGTATGGATCTGCGAGCTAGTTGCAACCCTATGTTTCTTTAAACACGACCTTAAGGGCTGGAGAAAAAAATTTAGTCTCTTACTCTTGTTTAATATAGTGTGATTAAAAATCCATGCCTCTAAGATATGAAAATAGTAGGGCTGTAACGATTCCCCTATGGAAATCGAAATTGCGACACTCTGAGCCACGATCGTGTCTCGCGGTGGAGGAAGGTGGGATCGCAACACTCACCAAATATTCCCAACTTTTCAAGGAAACAAAATCCAGAGTGGAGGGAGAACTGAGCAGCGCTGACTCAATTGCTATTACCACCGATGGATGGACGTCCCGTGCAACAGACAGTTATATTACCATAACCGCACATTATATTACGGACCAGTGGCAAATTGCAAACCATGTCCTTCAAACGCGTTCCGTGTTTCTTGTATCTGAAATCCTGAAAGGCTTTTCAGCAGACCATACGCCCCCGTTCCCGTGACAACGCAAGAAACATTGTAAAAGCGGTCATAGCAGCCGCACTCTCCCCGCATATTCGATGCTTCGCACACACCGTTAATCTGGCAGCACAGAAAGGAATGGGAGTTAACCAGATGTCATGACTCCTTGGTAGAATCAGGAAAATAGTCACTTTTTTCCACTGGAGCGCAGCTGTACCGAAGGATAGGCAGAAGATGCTGCAGCTGCCCTCACACAAGCTTGTCCAGGATGATCCACTGCTGGGGATCATCCTGGAACAGCACAGACAGCAAGCCTCTCACCTGAAAATGTGGACATGAAAAAGAATATCAAAGTTTAGTTTCTGTGGATCCCAGCCACATCTGTTCCCAGTAAGATGGTGTTTTCCTCTGTAGTGGAAAAGTGGACATGATGCTGTTGTTCCTAAAAAAATATTTATATAGTTTTAAATAAAGCAAACAGGTTTTATGAAGCTGCGTTTATTTGCTTTTTAAGTTCATTTTTTGTTAGACAATATAAGACAAGAGATAAATCTTACATTTTTGGTTATGTCTCTTTAATTGTGGTTTTTCTGTGTTCAAATACGTTCTGGATATTTACAATATGTTAAATGTTTTTTAATATTTTATTTAAATAAAATAATATTCAAATGTAAAAAAAAATTGTTGCATGTATCGAATCGTGGGTCAAAAATCGTGATATGAATCGAATCGTGTGTTTTTTGTATTGTTATTTTATTAATTGCGATTATATTGCAAATGCTATTAATTTCGCACCCCTATTCCAAGCAGAGAGTTTCTCATCACCGAAGAAACTTAAGTACGTGCAGAAAACTTCCATCAGCAGAAATCTGAGTGTAGTGCACCTATTTTTCTGGAGAAGCTGAGGAACAGGAACGTGATGATGATGATGTTGATGATGATGGTGGTATTTTCTGCAGACCAAGCGTATGAAGGAGCTGCGGGGGATGATGATGGAGTCTGACCCAAGCGTTGCCGTTTCGGTGAGGAAGATGGTGATGGTTTCTCTCATGGAGGTGTTTAAGGACATCGCCCCCACCTACAAGATCCGACCTCTGACCGCTGCAGAGAAAAGCACCAAGGTCAGATGAGCACAGGTTGGGATTGTGATGTCTGATTGGTTGCAGCATGTTTTACACAGCCGGTGGATTGTGGTCTCCCTGTAGGTGAAGAAAGAGACGCAGCAGCTTAGAGAGTTTGAGGAAAGCCTTGTGAGCCAATACAAGTTTTACCTGGAGGACCTGGAACAGACCATCAAAGGTACGTTACCGCCGCCACACAGCTGCTCTGCACACACAGATACACGCAGACACTCACACCCTGTGTGGATTCCCAGACTGGAAGCAGAAGAAGAGGAAACGAGTCCAGGCGGTGAGCTTCCAGTCGTACCGCGGCCTGGCGGAGGTGTCCATCCGCTGCCTGTGTGAGCTGCTGCTCACCATGCCGCACTTCAACTTCCACAACAACATCATCGTCGTCCTCGTTCCTCTGATGAACGACCCCCTGAAGAAGGTCAGGATGGGCTCAAAGCTCGTGTTCGTAATTCAGATAGATCTTAGGAAACATGGAGGGGTCTGAAATCTTCATCGTAGGTTTCCACTGTCAGAGTCAGAATCTAAAAAATAAAATCCAGAAATCACTCTATATTGATTTCTTTTTCCTTAGATGGGAATAGTTTTTTCTAAATGGGAGAATTTCCAAAATGGCAGGATGTTCAAATACTTCCTGACTGTAGATCAGATGGAGGCAGATTGTGTGAAAGTATTCATGGGTGTGTAATTGTTTCAGGTGTCGGACATGTGCTGTGACGCATTTAAGAAGCTCTTCCAGGATGACAGAATGGGCGGGGCATCCCTGGCTACCGTCAGGGTCATCTCTGGCCTCGTAAAGAGCCTCAACTACAACATCAAACCAGAGGTAACAGATCAAATCCGCCTGAACGCATGGATTATATGTTTATATATATTTATAAATGTGTGTTTGGCTTCTTTAGGTTGTTTTAAAGTGTTCTAGAAATAAAAAGCCTCTGGATCTATATTAATGAGAATCAGCTTCATTGGTCAAGCTTTGTGAACAAGCAAGGAATATGACTTCAGTCTTTATAGCCTACATCATAAAAGCTTCATTTAAATATGTTAGAATTCACAGAAAAACATTTTAGGAGCAGTTTAAACTTGTGTCTCAGCAGAGAAGCTGAATTCTCTCAGTGAGGAAGAGAATCATTTAATATTTATACTCCTAACAGATGCTGTATTTTGTTCAAACCCTTATTAATACCATTTTTTAAAATCAAAAAACATGAAGAAATAACTAAATAAACATGTGAAACAAAAATTCCCAAAACAGACTAAAGCAACCCTTTGTCTTAAGTGTTGAGTACATTTTGTTTCATTATTGTTGCAAAGAACAGGTTTTGTAAATGGGAATTAAATAAAAAAAAAAAGCCATCCAGAGGTGAGTTTGAAAATCCTCTCAATCAAAAAGGTTTTGCTAGTAACTTTTCTCTGATTTTTTAATTTTTTTTTTTTTTACAAATTTATTTTCCAATTTTGTCTTCAAATATTTAAAATATATTTAAAAGATTTTATACTCAACATTTTTTTTTATTCAGATTTCTCTTTTTTAGGTTCATTTTATGAATTCAATTCTTTTTAAATTGCATTTATCATTGTCTTTACTTCCAGCCTGATTGACCAATAAAATATTGCCTTTGCACACGCAGACCAATAGAAATGCTTCTCTCTTCCTCACCTCAGGAGAAAGCCCGCCTACAGAAGTGATGAGAATTTTATCCAGTTTGAAAAAAGAGAAATCTGAACAAATATTGGAAAACAGTAAAAATTAAAATAATTTAGAAAAAATAAATGTAAAGGAAATATAAGGCAATAGCTAAGTTACTTCAAAGTGTTTATTTTTGTTTCTTTTGATTAAGTAGTTATTCAAAGTTTATTTTTGGATTACATAAAAATTTCTGTTGGCAAAACATGTTCTTTTGCTGCAACGATAATGTCTCCTCCATATCCCATAAGTCCCCTCGGTTTGTGTGCTTTTGGGGGAGGAGATCAGTAGTATGATGTTGCCTGAGTAGGAGTCTCTCTAAAAAGTTGAATATTGCAAGAGGGACTGATAATGTTGGACCGTGAGGACAATCTGACGTGGCCCTGGGGCCGTTTTGGTTCTGAGTTCAGTTCATTATGATCCTCAGACACATTCTGGGTAAATTCAATTCAGTTTATTTCTATAGCGCCAATTCACATCATGTCCCCTCAAGGCACTTTAAAGGTTACCAGGTAATCCAGTCAGATTGGTTCAAAGTTTTCTATCCAAGGAAAACCAGCTGATTGCATCGACTCATTGACTCTTCAGCAATCCCTCACACTAAGCATGCTTGTTAAGGAACCATCATTTCTGGATGCTTCTGCAGCTTTAGCCTGATGGTAGAAGTCCAATCAGTCTGTAAAAGGATGTGTTGGTTTGGTGGAGATGCTAGCGCCCATCCTCCTGACTCTGAACCTTCAGAAAATTGTTGACATTTTTATAGACTTGGGTTTATTTACGTTTTTTTCTTCTCTGCCTTGGTTCTCTCCCTCCTCCTCATCAGGTGCTTCGAACTCTGCTGAGCCTGAGGATCAAAGAGGTGGAGATGAAAAGGGATCTGGAGGCCACGGCTCCCAAGAAGAAGTTCATGACCAACAAAGAGAGAAAAAAGAACCTGTCCAGGATGCAAAGGAAGGTAAACAAAGCTGGAGGTTCAGTAACAATTTAAAGGTTCTTTTTTAGCCGTTTTTGGTTATTTAATGCAAACATGCAAAGATGCATATGGTGTGAAGTGTGTCTAAAAGATTCAACACATGCTAGGTGCTATCTTAGATATAAATCTGTTCCCCATCAAGTGTGCATGTTAGTCTCTCAGATCTGTTAAGGTCTACATGTGTGGAAGAAAAACAGTCTCATTGGAATCTGCCTTTTTTTAACACCGAATTTTAAACACTGAAGTTTTTTTTAGAAATTGAATTCCTTACACTAAATTTTTATCTGACAAAAATTCAGCTGCAAAAGTGTTGACCTTTTGGTGAACTCAAGCCAAAGCAATCTACACTCGATAGAGCTGAGCAGCTTCTAGCCAATGAAATTAGCTGATTTTGTCACGTGACACAACGGCTGCGCTCAGTGCTGTTCCCGGCTGAATGA
>NW_015151365.1:26222-48706 GCF_000732505.1 Cyprinodon variegatus
TAGCACTACCAAAATGGAAACAAGTAATGTGGAGCTCCATAGCGGCTCAAAGCATCACTGATTTCAGAGTGTGTTTTTCCTCTCCCAAAAAGTTCGATAATCAATGCAGGAAACTGTTCAAGTGCAGCCACTGCCTTTTGTTTAGAAATGGTTTGTTTTGATGCCATCTTCATCCACTGTAAATGATTTTTCTTTGGCAACTTACTTCATTCCGGTACCGCTACATATTAAAACAAAAACTGTATTTTATTTTCATTTGTTTTGTTTTTTCGTTACCAAAGAACGAACCATATACGGATTTGATCAGAGTCAACTGATCCGGTTTGTTGATATATTCATGATTTCTGAAAAGCTAACAACTGAGTGAAGTCAGCTCAGAGTTCAGGGTGAGGGCAGCAGATTAAAAAATCCTGATCAATAGAATGTAGAAAATATGATCCACCATGGAAAAAAGGGAACAAACGAATCATCAAAGTGAGCATTTCAATTCAGTTCAAAAATACTTAATTTAACCAAAATGGAAATTAAATATTAAGTTAAATGGGGGGAGTGGTGGCCTAGTGGTTAGCGCATAGAGCTTGGAATCCAGAGAATGTGAGGTAAAAACCCACTTCCACTCTGGGTCCCTGAGCAAAAACCCTTAACCCCACACTGCTGCCCGGGCGCCGCACAATGGCAGCCCAGTGCTCCCTAAGGGGAGGGGTTAATGCAGAGCAGGAATTTCATTGCGCTGTACTTATGACAGTGTAATGACAGTAAAAAAGAGCTGGAAAAATAAAGCAAACAAAAAAATAAATATAATAATAATGACAGAATATAGAGATGACAAAAAACATTTTACACCAAAAATAAGTTTCTTTGGCAAAATAAGGAGATTTAACTTGTCAGAGACCAGTCAACATGAGTGGGATTTAAAATTGAAATTACAATCATGAATAATTTAATAAATAAAATAATGGGTTGAATGCATAAAACATGAGCAGGGGCAAGAAGGATGTAACAGTAAATCCAGCTAAAATGTAAAAAAAAAAAAAATATTCTTGTAAGGCCCAGTTATCAGCTATGAAGTTTAAATTTTACTAATAAATTAGATGACATTTGTTGGCTTTATTCTTCCATAATATTGTATTTTATTATGTAAGAAGTTAATCCTTATAATGTAATATTAGTTAGGGATTTATGATATTTGTTCAAAATAAGGCAGAAACATGTTTCATTAAAAACAAAAACCATAATTTGCCTGAATCAGGTGCGTTTGAAGCAAAATAAAAATAAAAAATGTAAAATTTGCAGGAGAGCGGCCCCTAGAGGACGGGGCTTGAATCTGTTTGCTGCGTGGCTCTGATGCCGTCGTGCTTCTGTAGTCATGACCGTGATTTTATTCCCTTCCAGTTTTGCTCACCTGATCAACCTGGAGTTCTTTGATGATCTGCTGAAAGTGCTGCAGAACCTCATCCAATCCGGAGTGAGTATTTAGCATGAAGCCAACTGAACGCTGTGTTCTGCATCATCAGCTGATTGTTTGATCATTGGGCTGTGCAGGATCTGACCAATCGGGAGAGTCTACACTGCATCCAGACAGTCTTCACCATCCTTTCTGGACAAGGTCAGGCTGTTCGTGATCAGAACTTAGAAAGGCTGTCCTACAGCTGAATGCTGTTTATTCAGCTTCTTCTGCCTGATTTTACTTAAACAATGACCTATTGTAACGACGCTGGTGCAGTCGATAACGGGAGCAGAAGGATAATGGCTACGTTCACACTGCAGGCCTTGATGCTCAGTTCCGATTTTTTTGCGAAATCCGATTTTTTTTTGCCGTTGCCGTTCATATTTCCAAATATATTAGATAAGATCAAATTAGATTAGATTACATTAGATTCAACTTTATTGTCATTACACAGGTACAGGAACAAGGCAATGGAATGCAGTTTAGGTCTAACCAGAAGTGCAAAAGCAGCAAGTGCAGGATAAATAATGGTTCCATAAATACAGGACGTGGGTATTTCTACTGAATAAGTATAGAGATGAATACTATTATAAATAATGAATATAATATATAGATCACTAGTGTTATGAACTAAATTTACTGCTGGATATGTACCGAATATAATATACGGATAGATATTACTATTAAAAAAAGGTTTTTACAGTTATGTACAATAGCATAATATACAGATGGGTTTTACTATAAAATGAATTATTAAAGACAGAAGCTATCTAAATTAAAGTGCAGTGGAAAGTAATTGCATATTACAGTTAAAGTACGTTATTGCAGATGTAAATGTAAACAATTGGTTATGTGAATAAACAGTTGGCAGTGAAAATATAAGCAGTCGGAGGTGAGTAATGCAAGATGCATGTAAACAGTTGTTACAATAGTAACAGTCAGGAGTGCAGGTGAACTTTACAGTCTTGTAAAAAAACAGAATAGCCAAATGGTGGTAGGTGTGAGGAAGGAGAGTAGAGACCATCAGTGAGGGTTAGAGTTCAGTAAACAGACAGCTCTGGGGAAAAAGCTGTTCTTTAGTCTGCTGGTTCTGGTCCGGAGGCACCTGAACCGCCTGCCGGAGGGCAGGAGAGAAAACGACTTGTATGTGATCTCCTGTGTGAACAGCATTAATACACCGCAAGTGTCCCGCATGTGCAGTAGAGGACGTCACAGCCTAGGCCAGCGTGCTCTTTTTTTCTGGAAGTAAACATGGATGGTCGTGCTGGTGTAGGTACCAGATTGACTCGGGCTGCCAGATTGACTCGGGGGGCCTGCGCCCCCGAGTCATGACGTCACAATACATAATTGTTTTAACGTTTGCACAATTGCGCAAAACATTTTGATTGGTCTGGACAGCTTACTAAAGTAATTATAGCGGGGTGTAGGTTTTATTCGAAAGCGGGATTGCAGTTTGTAAACGGACAATTTTACGAAGAAATTCTCCATGGTCCCTGCGCCTTCCGATGACGTCACCGAATTCGCCATGGGCCTTGCGCCTCCTGATGACGTCACATTATGGCAACGCCACTCAAACAAACTACATTGAGCCCGCGGTCTGCATTTGTAACGAGAATAAATTCAGGAGAATGAAGCTAAAGGGATACAAAAAATAAACTTGTAATATTATTGCCATATCGTTACGAGCGGCGTTGCCATATAGTGACGGGCGGAGTTGCCATATTATGACGTCATCAAAAGGCGCAGGCCCCCGAGTCAATCTGGCAGCCCGAGTCAATCTGGTACCTACACCGGCATGCATCTATCGGTGTTTTCCAACCATAAAAACACAATCTTTTCAATAAGGTTAAACATAAATACTGCTCTCCGCATCATCATCCCCTTTGTTGGTTGATTTTCTTGCCACTTCTGCATAATAGTGATGTTTGTTGGGTATTAATGACGTTCAGGTCGGATGAATCTGTCCTGGCCGTTCAGACACAGGTCGCATTTTAAAAGATCAGATTCGTATCGGATTCAGGACCACAGAGCCAAGCGGTCTGGGTCGCATTGGAAAAATCAGATCTGTGTTGTTCAGACTGCCATGAAAAGATCAGATCAGGTCGCATGTGGGCCAAAAAATTGGATTTGGGTGACTTCAGGCTGCAGTGTTAACGTAGCCTATGTCTCATGTTCACCTTCTGTCCTGTTTGAAGGTTTCTGACTTGTTTGTAGGTTTCAGTGGTGTTTCAGTTACAGTCCAGTGGCATCTAAATTCAGCTGTTTCTGTGCATCAGGTGAAGCCCTGAACATCGACCCTCTGAACTTCTACTCTCAGCTTTACAGGATTCTGATGCATCTTCATGCAGGTGCTTTCTAAGTTCTCATAAAGCTACCAGTTTAGACCTTCCACCTCAGGAGTCAGTGGCGTTACCTTTATTCTCTGGCTGTCTCAGGGGCTCCCAATGATGACGTCACCATTTTGCTACGGTGTCTGGACGCTATGTTGACCCGCCGCAGGAAGCAGGTGACCCTCCAGAGGGCCATGGCCTTCGTCAAACGTCTGAGCACGCTCAGTCTGCATGTCCTGCCCAACGCCAGCGTTGGAATCCTTGCAGCAAACCGAGCCACTATGCACGTGAGTTTGTTTGATCATTTAAGTGAGCGTCTGTTTTTATTTCTTTTAAATACTTGAATAAATCACTGCTCTGCTCCAGCCTTTTAGTCGTCCCTCATTCTGCTGTGTTATCATGTCACAGGCGTTCCCCAAGTGCGACTTTCTTTTGGATAACGAGATTCAGGGCAGCGGGTTTTACCTACCAGAGCTGGACGAACCTGAGCATTGCAACGCTCAGAACTCTGCACTCTGGGAGCTCCACCCACTTCAGGTACGTCCACGCCAGGGTTCCTGTTGGGCTCAAACTTACATTCAGAAAGCCACAGCTGCTCACAGCATTGGTTGAAATGCTGTCGGACGGCCCAGAGTGAGCAGTGGGTTGCAAAGTGGAGACCCTGTTCTTCCCGTCTTCATTTTGTTCTTGGTTAAGGTTCTTCTCCTGCTGATGGTGCTCAGATGGCCCGGTGTTGCTGCAGCTGTGGCTGGAATGTGGCTCACCACCATCAGCGAGTGGCTGGGTTAATGATTTACTGTAGTTGTGAAGCGCTTCCTCTGACTTTATTAAGTCAGAAGAAGCAAATTCAAACCCATTAGAATTCAAAGAGGATAAATCCAGTAGAAGAAAATGAGCAGTAGGCTTTAAAGGAACCAGGTGTGACCGCTGTGGTTTATACCTGCAGTATTTCTCTGCCTTTAAGGGGTAATAGAATGATTCTATAGGGTATCTGTTGCTGGTTCTTAAAGGAATAGTACACCCAAAACATGATTAGCCTTCATTTTCTACTCACCCCCATGCTGAACAACACTCTGGAGTACTTTTTTGATATCTCAAATGCATCTGGAGATCTGGGAGGCTTCTTGCTGTCTGCTGACATTCAAATAATGGAGGTCTATGGCGCCCGAAGCAGAAAGGTCCATAAAAGTCCACAAAAAACGTGTCAATATTCCTCCATACTGCTCGTCCAATGTATTCCAAGTGTCCTGAGTGGGTAGCATCCAGAATTTACTCGAAACAAAGTCATTTAGAGCATAAACAGTAGTGTATAGGATTTCCTATCCTATACACTACTGTTTACCAAATGACAAACGGCTGCATTTATTTTGTCTTAGAAAACTAATCCTGAGTCAGTTAAAAGTCAGGGAATTCTGAAATGATGTCAGACTGTGGAAACCCTGAATAAAATAACTATGTATAATGATTCTCTAGAAAAGTCACATTATATTAATAGTATTATCTTCTATAAACATACTGTGACTCTAAAATAAAAGTTATTCATTTGTGACATTGACTTGACTTGTGATTTATCTTAAGTTTTTAACCTGTCAAGTCTTTTTTAGATTTTTAACATTACAATTTATATTTTTCACAACAGTTTAAAGCAAAGTTTAGTTGGAAAAGAATGTGCAGGAAGGATTGAAAAGCATGTTAACACGGTAATGTACGGTAGGCTTGAGTTCACTATCTGACGCATGCATAAACACACCAGGAACCTGGAAACTTACTGAGTTACAAAAAACATTTAAAAAACAAACATGTTTCATTGATATATATATACGAAAATGAATCTTAGGAACTATATTTATCAAGCATTATACTGGGCAAGTAAAAATTGTCACTTGCCCAAAGGGCAAAGATGAATGAATACAAACTTGCTGCAGGTTTCTAACTTTACACACGAGTCTGACCTGAAAATGTTTGGCCTGCTGTATTTTCAGAGACATTTCCACCCAGTTGTTCAGCTTTTTGCACGTCATTTGAGTCGGGGAGCTCCCAGTGACGGCTCAGGAGCGCTCAGCCTGGAGCTCTGCCGCAGGTACAAATAAAACATATTAATAAACAATAAACCTTAAATTACAATCGGAGGTGGGTGTACTTTAAAGTTGCACTCATCATTAGCAGTGTGTCATCAGCTCAGGCTTAGCAAAGATGTTTTCACTCGTTCAGGTCTCCAATGGACCTGTTTGCAGACTACAGCGTCAAAGACATGACCTTTAACCCTGCTGTGGCTTCGCCTCCCTCAAAGAAAAAGGTGCGTAAATCCTGCTCAGTTATCCAGGTTTGCTTTTACCTGTATTTTATGTAAAATGTTAATATGTGTTTTCATCACGCTGGGTCGATTTCTTTTTATTCAGGATAAGTTTGTGGTTGGAGCATCGCTGCTGGACGACGAGCTGCAGAAACAAGTAGATTGCATCTTAAAAATGTCAGAGGACACAAAACTGGACTTTGCTAAAGCACGGCACTGACACACACCAAGCCCCCCGCCTCACAGGGAGGCTCCTGCTGGATGGTGACCAGAGGCAGGCAGTCTGATATGTTTGTCAGACAGCAGGAATAAGCTGAAGGACCTGCCAGCCTGATGCTTTACCTGCTCTGGACTATTATTTGCTGCATTTTTTCACTTTTTACTGCTTTTCATCAGGGTGGAAAGTTCCATCAATAATTCCCATTTGGCTTCCATTACTTCAGCTGGTTTCTTGCAGCTTGTTTTAGACACTCCTGTTGCCCTATGGAGCTAAATTGGGGCCATAAAGTTTGTTCAGAAAAATGTCTTTGAACTGGTAAAAAAATAAATGTATTTGAGACAAAAAAGATGTAAAATTTTACAGATGTTTGAAAAAACTTTTAATCTGTGCATTTTCCATCACGCTTTATCCCTGCTGGGGTGCTGGTGCCTATCTCCAGCTGTCTATGGGTGAGAGGCGGGGTAACACCCTGGACAGGTCGGCAGTCCATCACAGGGCAACACAGAGACAAACAGGACAAACAACCATTTACACACACACTCACACCTAAGGAGAATCTAGAGAAGCCAATGAACCTAACAGTCGGGGTTTTGACCATGTGAGGAAGCTGGAGTACCCCGAGACAACCCACACATGCTCAGGGAGAACATGCAGAAAGACCCCGGGCCGCGAATCGAACCCGGAACCCCTCTTGCTGCAAGGAAGCAGTGCTACCCAGTGCTACACTGAGCAGCCCACACTTTTGCTCTCCTCTGTGTTTGTAGCTAAATTGGGGCCATAAAGTTTTTAAATTTCTTTTTACTGAAAAAAAATTGAAACTGGGAAAAACTGAGTTGAGTGTGGACTAATTACTAATTATTGATGTCTGAATAAAATATTGCCAGGTGACACAAAAAAGAAACAAACTAATAACTTGAATCTGAAAAGTAGTTTCTGACATTTAATTACAATTTTAACTTGTAGAACTTAGTTTAGTTTAGTTCAAAACTCCTTTGTTTTTGTTCAGCTTCAAAACTGTTTTTGTTTTTGAACAAACTTTATGGCCCAGATTTAGCTCCATACATTTATTGAGTTTCTTTCTCTCTGGGCGATAGCCGTAACTCTTCTGATCCGGTGCGGTCTTCCTCTCTCTAACTAACCCAGACAAGGCTGACTTGGACCTGCTGGCAGGCGGGTTTTTTTTTTTTATTTACCTTCCTCCTCTGGTGGAGTCGTGGTTCATCTACATAATATCTCACTGTGAATGTGTCAGCTCAGGTCATGTCCAGTTTTATAAAGAATTGAATTCATTATTCTTAAACTGATTCTATTTTTGTTTCACATTATTAAACAGAATACTTTTACAGTTTGTGTGAGGGGTCATTTACAGTTTTCAACATTTTAACAAATGTACAAAATACTCTTTAGATGACCTTGTTCATTCGGGCAGTGCACAATTTTTCATTTTATTTCTGCCTTCCCTATTTTACTGCAGGTTGCACAGAACCTTTGAACTACGACTGAGTATTAGACTGTGTATAAAGATTTTGTTTTTTAAATACAAGAAAGTCATAACATGAGAATAAAGTCGTAATATTACAAGAATAAAGTCTTTAAATTATGAGAATAAAGTTTTTAAAAATTATGAAAATGAAGTCATCGTACCAAAACCCATTTCAGAAAGAAAGCTTCAAGCTCCGACCAGCATATAACAGCCGACCAGCTCCACCAATCAGCAACCTTCACTTTCACATTCTGCTTAATTTGATACTGGTGCTAAAAGATGAACATGCATGTCTATTTTAAGGTGAAATTGCTGAACCTTATAAACTTGCTTAATTAAAACATTCTCAAAATAAATAAACCGTAACATAAAACATCTACATGAACATCAGTTTCAATGTCCAAGTTCAGTAAAATGTATTATAATAACTTGAAAAGGTAGTCATTGAAAACCCCCCCCACACCCCCCCACACCCCACACACACACACACACACACACTTGTTCACTTGTGAAAATTGTGAATGACCCTTAAGCTTTATTTAATAAAGTTAATATTTTAAACTTTTTCTGGCAATTATTTTATTTCCGGTTGAGTTTTCTGGGGAATACAGTGTGGTTGAGTTTGAATTCTCTTGAAAGAATAAATAACCAAAATTAATCGCCACTATTTCATGTTAGACCCTGAAAGCTGGTATTAATATTTACATTGACAGGCCTTAAACATCAAGCCTTCCTTACGGAAGAGGATTAGGGCCACTGAAAAAAATAAAAAAAGTTAACTGATTTTTAAAATTTTTTTATTTCACTACAGTATGGGAAAAAAGTCAGAATTCTGACTTTAATCTCAGAATTCTGACTTTTTTCTCAGAATTCTGACTTTCTTCTCAGAATTCTGACTTTTTTCCCATGTTAAACTGAAATAAAATCGAAAAATCAGTTTACTTTTTTTTTTTTTCAGTGGCCGTAATCCTCTTCCGTACTTCTGTGAGCTTTACTAAAGCAATCTTTTTTCAATAATTCAACATCAAATTTGCCTCAGACCAACAGCAGCTACTATACAGTAGATCAGCGGTGCTTTATCTAAAATAGAATAGAGAAGAAAATTCCTTCTTTGTCCCACAATGGGGAAATTCTGGTGTTTACAGCGGCGAAAAAGATTATAGAAAAACATGTTCATACAAATCCTTATAACAAAAATCTAAAACATTGCAAAGCATTGATCGTGGCACAGGCTGACGGCCTAAAGCCTCAGTGAAAGCAGAGAGGAAAGAGTTTAAAAGAACTGCTATGACTAAGCCGCCCAAAGCGGAACCCTTGGAGCAGGATGAACTGGCCATTGTTAAGTACTGTGTGCAAAAGCAATTTCCTGAGGATCTGGCCAGTGGAGAGAGGGCATCCTGTTAGATCTATTTATCTTTGAAAGCCCCGTCCAAAGGCTTGTTCTGTTAACGGGTCTACGGTGGCCTTTAGAGATGATTGGGCAAAGGAGGATTTTTCATAAAAGGAAAAGCCTGAACGTTTCAAGACAGGAGATCCTTCCTGCCCACATCCAACAGCATCTCTAACAGCACTTATAGTTTCTTCAAATGCTATTTAAAGAAACTAAACTGCAACAGAATTTACTGTCCCTTTGGGATTCAATAAGACTTATTTTTAATATAAAACAAATGTAAACATCTGGCCCTGAGGTCATCTTTATCACCCACTCTGTACAAACCCAACATTCAAATGATTAGTCAGGATTACACGTCTCCAGAGTTCGGTTCTGATTCCCTTGTAGGATTTATGGATGTGATGGGAATGTTTAATGTCTGACAAGAACTCTTGAAATGTTTGAGGGTAGAAATGGCTTCATAGTGAATTTTATTAGTGTCTTGAATCTGTTGCGAGTTTTAAACACATCCATTCAGATTAGTTTGATCTGTTTCAAAAATTAAACCAAACCAGGACTGGACCTGTTGCCACTCTGAAACCAAACACGGGACTTTCTACAGTGATTTCCAGAAACTATCTCATTTCCAGTCAGCAATAGACAGACTCCCTGCAGAACAATCCCCAGCTTCCTGCTTGCTGGAAAGTCCAAGGTGGAAATACATGAGACTGAGGTCAGATCTGCTGGAAATCTCCAGTACCTTATTTGATCAGTTGTTCATCAGTCATCATTTAGGAATGTGATAAACACAGTTTCTCCGAAAACACCTGTCATCCAGTGGCAGAACCAATCAAACGTATACTAAGTTATCACAGCAGTATATCTATATAAATACAAACAACAACAAACATAAAAACAAAAACATAATTTCATCTATGAGCTCACTTTTTTTTTTAAACTTGCTCTTCTGAGGCTTCCGTGTTTTGCATGGTCCTGTACGTTGTCACAAACCTAAAAAAATTTAACAGTTTTATAATAGAGAAGCTATCAGTCAGCTTCATGTATTTTTTTTTATATAGAAATCTATTTTCTGAGAATGTGTTTATTTAGAAGCAACTAAGCAAACAATTGGAAAAAGTACACTACATTATATTATTTCCATGTCAATCCCAGATTGTTTATTCATCTTTGCCTTTTCTAAAAAGTGCTTTAAATCAGTCTAACCTATCTTTAGCCATGCTGGGTCCTGACCTGATGTTTGAAAAAGGAGGCAGAATAAAGCAGAATAAAGCATTACCCTCGCTATATGCAGTTAGCCAAGCCTTGTAGCTAAACCAGGTCCTGGAAAAAGACAGAGTGAAGCGTCTCCATCCGTCTTTGGACTGCTGATTCATTTTGATGTTCGGCTGATGAGGTCCAAATGTTTTCACCTCCAGCTTCTCTTGGTAGGTTTGCTCTAAAGCAGTGGTTCCCAAAGTGTGGGGCGCGCCCCCTAGGGGGGGGCGTGAAAATTTTATTGTAATCCAAAGGGGGGCCCAGAAGAAAATCTTTGGGAACCACTGCTCTAAAGGATTTCACTTTCGTGACTCGAACTGTCAATCAGCTGCACTAAGACTGTGATGACAGTTCCTGTCAGCTCGAGCTGCCCCCCCGGGCTCCCCTATCTTTTTGCATTACAGAGGAGCTACTGCGCATGTACAACTTTTTTTAATTTATTTTTTTTTTTATTTACAGTGTCCTGTCTGGCAATGTGGCAATAAGAATCATTGTCTTGATGCCAAAAAGAGTCCAACAGATTTTACTATCACAAGTGTAGCAGTATGGCAACTGCCATACTGCTACACTTGTTTCATGCATATAAATTGCTTTATTATAATTATGCAGGAAGTTTTACAGTTTATATGGACACTGCAATGTAAATAGAACAGAAAAACAGAAGAAGAAAAAGAAAAAAAAGAGAAAAGATGAAAGAAAGAAGAGATAGAAAGGAGACAATGACAAAACATTTTCAGTCTGCTTCATCACCACGTACAACTTTTAATGAGTCAATGGCCAAAGATTTTGTACCAGATCCCACGACGAGCGAAACCGCTTCATTCGTCATTAAAGATTAAATATTTATCTTGCACATCTAAAAAATATATTATGTTTCAAAATAGTTAAATTTTCTTAATTTAATTTTAATTTTGTTTTTATCAAGCTTATTGGGAGGCTGGGACAACACCCTAGCGCCCTCTATTGACCAACCACGGCTGCTGTAGAGTCTTATCTCTTAAAGGGGAACGCCGTTTTTTGGAGCTGTTCTGAAGATATTCCGTTAGGTTATATCCAGTAACGTCTTCCTTTGGGCAACGACTTGAAGAAACAAACTAAACTGTTCATCATTTATTCTTTATGGTACGCCAGCATTCAGAACATGTAGGACAATCACTGTCCCCCAGACATCCACGGTTATATTTTTTATATTTATATCTTTTAAAAGCAAAGCAGAGTGTGTATGACATCATCCGTGCGCTGTGGCTACCATCTATTCTTCCTGTCCGCTGAACTGCTGCTAGTTTTCCTCACATGCCTGGAAGATGTCTAGTGCTGCTACCACAGATGATCTCGCTCTCTAAATGGTATTGAATGATTCAGATTAGCTAGGATGAATAGAAGGGGTAGAGCGTAGCCGCCTGTGGCCATTCCGCATGCACGGATGATGTTATACACACTTTGCTTTGTTTTTAAAACATATAAATATAAAAAATATAACAGCGGATGTATGTGGGACAGTGATTCTACTACATGTTATGAATGCTGGCGTACCATAAAGAATAAATTATGAACAGTTTAGTTTGTGCCTTCAAGTCGTTGCCCATAGGAAGACGTTACTTGGATATAACCTAATGGAATATCTTCAGAATGGCTCCAAATTACTCAAAACTCATATGGGAGAGTAGAACATGATGCAATAACGGAAAATCAAGGGACCAATGTAAAAAAAACGGTGTTCCCCTATAACATATTTTCTCTTACAATTAAATTAGAAGTTGGGAGTTGTGGCGTAGGGTGCAGAGGTTTGCTCGGCAATTGCAGGGTTGTTGCTTTGAATTCCAACTCAGTCATCATGTCCTGACACCTTGAGCAAGACACCAGACTTACTTTGGTTGATTGTGTTCAGAGGGCCTGGTAGAACCTGTTTATGGAACCCTTGCTTTTGCCAGCGTCCCCGCCGCCATCAGACAGCTGAACGTTGAAAAAACTAAATCATGCCACAGACTCTGCATCAAACTGACCAAATCCATGTGTTTTTCTGCACCATGTTTTTTTCTCCCAGTGTGTTTACCCGCAGGCTCCTCTGATCTTTAGTATGCAAAAAGATTGTTGAGCAAATGCCCTAGTATCAGTCCCCTTTAGGTATACAAGTGAAATTGAAAAATGACATAACTTGTGTTGTGCTGGTGATGGCAACCAGAAAGACTTTCTGCCCTGGTTGAAAGGTTTTGTTTTGGGCTCAGTAAAGTTTCAGCATTTAATTTTTCTTGTTTTATTAAAGGACAAAATAAAGATAAAGGAGTACTTTCGGGCGTAGCGTGAATGTGTTAAATTACTCTGACAGTCACACAAAGGAATGTTATTTTCTTTGGATTATGTAATCTAAAGCCCAGCTGAGGCAATTATTACAGATTACCATAACAATAGGAACAGCGGAAATTAGTTCCACCTTGTCTGATAATATTACTGATTGGAAGCATATAGTAAAGAGAATTGGCTCTAGAAGTTAACCCTGGAGTTTAAAGATGTTTGTAAATTAACGTGAACAAACTGAATTCAGCCAGATAAATAAGATTTAAACCAATCTAGTTCTGCTCCTTAATTCCCAAAAAACATTCAAGCCTTTCTAAAAGAATTTAATCAACTGTATCAAATGCAGCACTGAGATCTAAGAGGACAACAACAGATACATTTTCATGATCTGAGACCATGAGAATATCATTAATGACCCTCAGCAGTGCCGTTTCAGTTCAATTCAATTCAGTTTATTTCTATAGCGCCAATTCACAACACAAGTCATCTAAAGGCTCTTTACAGTTCAACCAGATCATCCAGTCAGATTGATTCAAAGTTTTCTATCTAAGGAAAACCAGTTTATTGCATCTACTCATTGACTCAAATACAATCCCTCACACTAAGCATGCATGTAGCGACAGTGGGGAGGAAAAACTCCCTTTTAACAGAAAGAAACGTCCAGCAGAACCAGGCTCAGTGTGAGCGGCCATCTGCTGAGGCCGACTGGGGTTCAAGGAGACAGAAGCAGAGATAGAAAATGCAGCTGTAAAAGGCGGCCCCGTCCAGGAAACACACAGCCAGGCAGACAAGCTCTAAGCCAGCTCCCATGTCAGAGGATGAAGAGAGCACATCCACTCCAGCATCTATAAACAAAGGTGTTGATGGCAGCAGCACAGCTGATATTTCTCTTCAGGATGGAGTCACAGCCAAACAGGAACAGTGCTATGCTAACTCTAAAACCGGACTGTAAAACAGGTCATTGTGATGTAAGTACTCACACACTTGTTATCAAAACATATTAGATAAAGAGGAAGATTAAATGGGTCTTTAATTTATTAAGTCATTTTGATTAAAAGCTACTGTGAATATCTGTGATACCTATCCTAATAGATTAATCATATCTAAAACGGGGATGGAATTTAGAGGGAATACTCCCATGAACAATTTGATTGGAATCAAATCAAACATGTTGAAGATTTAGACGGAGCTTATCATTCTGATAAGTCAGAAACCTCAACTGGATCCAAACAGTCTCATTACCAAACTCACAAACCTCGGAATCAGTCTACTTGAAGCAACTGGTTGCTTTAAGCAGACTGGTTGCTTGAGTTCCCAACCAGTCGACCCCAATATGTCCGATCCAGCTGTCCTCAGAGATCCTTAAAAAAATTCTGGTGCTGCACCATCGAGAACATCCTTTCTGACTGTATTAAAGTTTTGTATGGGAACTGCTGTACCTCGGACCCGGAGTGGTTGCAGAGACAGTGAAAACTGACCATTGCATCGCCGGGGCACCGCTCCCTGCCATCAAGGACATCTACAGGAAGTGGTGTCTGAAAAGAGCTGGGAAAATCACTAAAGACTCCACTCACCCTGCACGCTCTCATCTCACTCCTGCTGTCATGATTTTATCCAAAGATCTGACCCACATGCAGAAAACCAAACAGAGAGACCAGGGGAAGGTTTGACAGGTTTATTGTGAATTGGTAGAGAAGGGTCCAGTCCTGCTCTGAACACTGGCGAACCGGGACTGTAAAGTGAAGGGGAAGATCCCGTGGTTAGTTCAGGCTCAGTGGGACATTTGTGTTTATCGATTTGAAAGGGGAATAAAGGCAACAGGACTCACGTTTCCAGGAAAGGTGTCTTTCTCTGAATCTAGTCGGTGTGGGTTGTTCCAGTAATTGACTTGCTCGTTGGAGGGCGGACAGGGTTTAACCAGGTTGAGGTGTTTCCTTGAGGAACGGAGAAAAGGACTGCCACTTAGATTTCCTGCGGTACTTGAACGGTTTCTTGTGGAGATGAATCCCCTGCTCAGTGTGAAGCTCAAACTATCCCTTGTGGAAAAGTTGATCCAAACCTCCTGTTTGAATCCTCAGCTCAGTTTGGCACTCAGAGAATCCTTCCGGGGGGAGAAGGTTCAAAACATCCAGTTTGCAGGATGACTTCCTGCCGAGAGGCAAAGACCAAAAACAACAAGGTTAAGACTCAGGTTGACAAAAACTCAGTTTGACTAGAGTACTCAAAACTGGCAAACACTCTGGCGTCGAGGTAGTGGCAGTCAGCAGCTTAAGAGTCCTCTGGTAATGAGGCAACCATCCGCAAGTGTGTGAGAGGACCAACGAGAACCAGGCACCACCTGGTGGTGGAGGGAAAACACACAAAAACACAACCCACACAAACTAACACTTGCCCTACAGAAGCATAGGAACGAGAACCAGCAGGAACCGGAAGAGCTTCTTCCCCACGACTGTCACACTCCTGAACGCCTCCTGACACCAACTATTACCACTGTAGCCCCCGCCACCCATCTATTTTATAGCCTCTTACAATTACTCTCTGTTTCTATATATCATCTATAGTCCATACATACCGGTACATAGTTTCTGTACACATGTAAATAAATATTGATATCCTGTGTAACACTTCTGGACAGATGCAAACTATATTTCATTGCTTTGTACTTGTCACAGTGTAATGACAATAAGGTTGAATTCTATTACATTCTAAATGATATCCAAAGCAAATATTTATTTGCATACTGTTTATTTTTGGATAAAGACCCAAATAAAAATGTAAATAGAATACTGCTCTCTGTTATTGTTTCTATCTATTCAAATATGCTGTAAATATTTCATTTTATTCTAATTAAAACATTTTTTTTTTCTTTGAATATCTCAGCATTTTAGTTAACATAATCTTGAAATTTAGGTCAGCATTTACATGGCTTTTAAGGAAATTTTGTAGGTTCTCTGTGAATTTTTTTCTATCAAGCCCCTATGAATTTAAATCTACTTTGCTCCCTGAGCAGCTGTAACCAAGGGGCCAATGGTTATAAATAAAGTCAAAATGTTTTTGTTCTTTGCTTTTTTGTTGTAATGAAGATTGATTGATTGATCGATTGATTGATTGTGTGTAATGCATAATTCATAGTAGATCAGGAAGCGTTTGCTTTTGGATGAAAACCTTGTCTGTCTAAAACCATTCCTTTATTGAACATTTTGTCAGCTTGTCTGTCTGCTATTTTAACCAATATGATGTGTTAAATATGTTAGATCTGCTATTCTCACAACTTTTATGGGACACTTTTTTTTAATATAAAATAGGGCATTAATTCACAAAAAAGTTTATTTTAATTCTATTAATCAAAGTTTTCTTCCCAAAAGCAATGATAAACCGCACAGCAGCTTTGTCTGGTAAGGAATCTGGTTGTTATTCAAAGTTGTAAAGGACTATTTTATGAACTGCAACATAAAACTGATTTAAACTAGAATAAAACTTTTTGAGTTTTAATCGACTTAACCTGGACTTAAACAAAAACTAAGACTAAACCTAAGATGGCTGTCAAAAACAACACTGCCCAGCAGGTGTCACTGAGCTGCTGCATTTGAAGCCCAGAAGCTTCGTCTGCAGGCTCAGACCTTCAGATGGCTGTTTGACACGGTCAGATTCTCCCTCCAGATCTAATTTATCCCCAGATTATCCTCCACTGAAATATTCAAAGATACATTATGATACCATAGATTTCTGGGTATTATCAGTGGCGGATCCAGTTTATTAACTTGCTGTTCAAACTCTACTGAAGCTGTTTGGTTTGTGTTGTTCAAGCAAGTTTATTGTATTATCTTTTTTTTTTTCCATCTTTTTAACGGAAATTCAGTCAATCTGTCTGCGGCTGTTTTTACATCCACTCTGAAAAAACCTCACCTGCTTCTCGCATTTCTCTGCAAATGAAATACCACCAAGAGCTGAAATACCAGAAAAAAAGACCAAATGGACCAAAATCACATTCTATGGCAAACGACTAACAGGTTTGAGCACATCGGTTCATTAGGCTGGTATTCTGCTGTTGATCCCTTATAATACCTAAGAGAACCAACACAAGCAGAAACTCTGTTAGATGAAAGAAATAGGACAGGTTCTAGCAGGTCACAAACTTCACACTCTGCTCTGGATCATTGCTTTTAGGGGAATGTTATTACGTCAGACGCAGGCTAAAACTGATTACTTTTCCATTAATATGAAAAGAAGCACATTTCAAATGCACATGTAGATAGAACTAATATTTTGGTGTCACTAATCTGATATATTCTGATTCCAACATCAAGTCAAGTCAAATCAAGTGATACCTTTCATAATTTACCTTTACCTTTAATAAAGAGCCCTGCAGTCATCTAATCACATTGAGGTCAATCCTTTTACACTTAATTTAGAAGGTTTAAATTTGCAGCCATTTCCCTGAGAAAGACTTTATCTTCAGTGTAAAGAGAAACTACAAGACTTAGTGAGAGGGCTGAGTTCTAATGAATGGGTTCCACATGCTGGTTAGTAATCCATAACTAGAACGTTCTACAGAGATGATCTGAATTGTGGTCTCATTGCAGATGTTGCTACTTGCAGTGTGTCCCTGCAGCCAATTTTTTCTCTACATTGAACCCGCCCCCAGAGAATTCCCCACCTTCTTCAGAAACAGGAAAGAGTCCAAATAAGGGCATGTGGGTGAAATCAGAGGACTCCCGTAGGAATCGCGTAAGCGAGGAGTCGGAGCCAGGATATATAAAGGCTGCTCTAATGAGGGAAGGGATCAGACACTGAAACACGTGAATAAACCAGAACCATGCTGCTACAGCCAGTCTGGAGTTTTCTTCTAGGATACTCATCTGTCCTGCGTTCCCCCTTCTTCCCAGTCTTCTTCTCTCTGTCAGTGTACCTGATGTTCTGTTTGCCTTTTTTGCTGCTGGACCTGTTATCCTTAAAGTGGGACTTTGTGCGCAGATACAAGCTGCAGTCTCAGAGCTCCATCAGTTGGGCAACTGTTCAGAGATGCCTGGCTCTGACCCTCTACAACCATGTGATCTTCATCTTTCCACTCACCGTGCTCAACTGGTACCTGCGGCCAGTGCTGCTGCCCCAGGATGCTCCCTCCCTGCATCACCTGCTGGCTCAGGTGCTGGTCTGCCTGCTGCTCTTTGACTTCCAGAGCTTCAGCTGGCACCTGCTGCACCACAAGGTGCCCTGGCTGTATCGCAACTTTCACAAGGTTGGTTCAGATTCTAAAGTTTCATCATTTGAAATTCAGTGTCATTGTGTTTAGATGAATGCGATTCTTTGATTTATCTTCATGAAGTTTTATCTTCTCATGCTCACCTTGTTCCCTTTTTCTCCTGCAGCTGCACCACACGTACACCTCCACCTCAGCCCTCACAGCAGAGTACTCTGGGGCCTGGGAAACCCTGAGTTTGGGACTTTTTGCTGCTGCCAACCCCCTGATGCTGGGCTGCCACCCCCTCACAGAGATGACCTTCTTCATTGTAAACATCTGGCTGTCGGTGGAGGACCACTGCGGTTATGATCTGCCTTGGGCTACACACCGTCTGATCCCCCTGGGATTGTTTGGTGGTGCACGCCACCATGACCTCCACCACCTAAAATCAAACTGCAACTACGCCCCCTATTTCACACACTGGGACCGTCTGGCCGGGACGCTGCAGGAACAGGACTGAACCTAAGATGACCCAGCTGGGGACATCCTGAAACAGACATCCAGAGATGTCATAAAATACTCATTCAGCTACAAACTGATGGCCCCAACCAGTAGCATTTTTTTTTATTGACTTTTATCACCTTTTGAATTTTGGTGTTGGAAGCTTCCAGGATCTTGTGGGAATTCTGTTCTTATTTATATGGAACACCTTCTTGACCAGTAAACAGACTGAAAGAAGTTTGAATGAAAGACTTCTACTTTAGTATAAAGATTGTCTTTAAAATTAATGTTCATATTGAACCTTTTAACCTGCACATTTGTATAGTTTTATATACAGTTTGTATTCAATGTATTTGGAGGAGATGGACTGAGGAAAAATGAATGTGAACTAAGAGAGAAGGGAAGTGGTGATGTAAGCTGCTGGGAAGGAGGATGATGAGGCAATGAAAACATGATTGAATGAGAGGAAGATGGGGAATGGTGAGGAATATTTTGTATGAATTAAGTGGAAAGAAATTGTTTTTTAAGGAAAAATGTATGTTAAGCTTATGAATGAACTGAAGCACTGAGAAGACAAATGAAGTGTGTCTTCCAAAGAGGAATAACAGTTCTCTGTGACAAATTATTATTTTTTGTTGGGGTTTGCTTCTAAATGAAAATGTTCCTATAGTCGAAATGTATGAGTTGACCTGCTGGTTTTAGAACAGGTGATTCTGCATTTCGTAATTTAATGATGTATTTAATTATTTATTAAGTATCAAATTAATAAAATTTTCATTTAATAATTTAATGAATCATTTGTGATACATTCTTATGGTGGCTGAAGAGTGATGCATGATTTTACAGAAAATTCAAAAGGTCCTGAAAGCTAAAAAAAATTAGAACAGTGGACCCAAAATGTGAGTAGAAACCACAACAAAGAGACCTACAGTACACACAAACAAAACAGAAACTTGTAAAAGAAAATTCTGAACAGGAGAAAATCTTCAAACATGAAAAAAAAAATGAAGAACAGCAAAGTGGAAACATGCTGTAAATACAAATCCTGCAGCAAATAAATAAATGACACCAATACACAAAAACACAATAAACAACTTTCTCATGCTTTATGATATGTTTTTTCTTATTTAACTTTTATTGTTTGCTTTTGGGCTGCTCAGTGGAACAGTGGGTAGTACTGCTACCTTGCAGCATGAAGGTTCTGGGTTTGATTCCTGGCATGGGGACTTTCAGTTTGATTGTTCTCCCTGAACATGCGTGGGTTCTCTCTGGGTACTCTGGCTTCCTCCCACAGTCCAAAAACATGACTGCTAGGTTAATTGGCTTCTCTAAAGTCCCCTTAGGTGTGAGTGTGTGTGAATGGTTGTTTGTCTCTTGATGGACTGGCGACCTGTCCAGGGTGGACCCCGTTGATAGCTGGAGAAAGGAACCAGCACCCCTCGCGACCCCACTTCAGATAAGAGTGTTTGAAAAAGGATGGCTGTTTGCTTTTGTTCATAGCACTTAGAGACAGACTATCTATTTAAATGGATCCATAAATATTTTTATGTATTATGATAATTATTTTCTAAATATTTCTGAATAATTCAATTCAGTTTAAATATAGCAACAATTCACAACTGTAAAGTGCCATGTCATCTCAAGGCTCTGTGCAGCTCAATAGATCATACATTCAAATTGATTCAAAGTTTTCTATCTAAGGAAAACCAGTTGATTCTCATTGACTCTTCAGCAATCCCTCACACTAAGCATGCTTGTAGCGACAGTGGAGAGGAAAAACTCCCTTTTAACAGGAAGAAACCTCCAGCAGAACCAGGCTCAGTGTGAGCGGCCATCTGCTGAGGCCGACTGGGGTTCAAGGAGACAGAAGCAGAGATACAGAAAGCAGCTGTAAAGGCGGCCCCGTCCAGGAAACACACAGCCAGGCAGACGAGCTCCAAGCCAGCTCCCATGCCAGAGGACGAAGAGAGCACATCCAGCCAGTCACGGTCAGAGAAACAGGACTACACTGAAAAACAGGCTGATCTCTAACCATCATTACCTCCAACTACATGCTTAGAACCCCATCTTACTTTTTTGGCTGCTTTCAACTGTCTGTAAAACATGGAATGCTTATTTTAATAGGGGGAAACAAAATGGGTTTTGATGTCTTAATGTTTGAGATTTTATCTTTGTAGATCACATGAAACATTTGAACAACACCCACGTATTGCACGTACTAAAAACAAAAGTGTATGTGAAGTTCAGCACATCTTATTTGAAATCTTATGCACGTTATTTTCATTGAATTCTATTGTTTTTTATAAAACTCCAATTCAAAACACGTAATTTCAGGGAACTTGACATTTAATCCTCTTGAGATATTAATCACTGTTAATATGTGTCATCTGTCTATATCAGAGTGGGCACAGCTCCAGCACTGGATGGTGATGTGGTGATATACTGAGCGAGTTCAGTTCAAACGTTCAATAAACTGGTGCCAACAGATAGATATGGGTCAGAATGATGTCTGATCATTTTTCTTCTCTTCTCTCTTGTTTATGATTAGGATCGGCAGGATGTGCTGTTTCAGTTTTGTCTGCTTCTCTTTCCTAAAAATAGATAAATCTTCCTGATGCTGAAAATAGAGAAGTGTAAACAAACACATGAACTATGACAGTGATGGAAAATAGCAGGTCAAACTGCTCTGTCTGTATTTAAAAGATAAAACCACTTTCTTTCAAAAGCTGTAAAGCCCCTGAGATCAGAATCTGAAGAAGCATCTATAAACAGAAGCTGGGATGATTTTCCTGTAGTTACAACCAAAGCTTATTCTTGTCAATCTTAGTCTTTCTGTAGTGGAACTTGATTTCTGCATCATCAGAAGGTTTAAAATCAAAGGAAGTTGAAAAATACACCCTAATAACCTGAGAAATTGTCTTTTAAGAATGGAATAATAATTTCAAAACTGAAACGTAGTCTGCCTAAAGTCCTAATGACGCATAAATGGGAGTTTACCTGCCAAGAATCAACACAGACCCACATGTACCATGAGAATCATGGCTGATAAGATGATAGAAACAAGCTTTAACATGAAAAATATTGATGCACAAGAACAAAGAAGTCTAGTTCCACATGTCTTCCCACATATTTAATCTGTAAAAAGTATTCTTGCATCAGATCGTGGTCACACATTACATTTAAGGTGCTTAACTTTCTAGTTGTTCCGCAGTCAGACTGAGGTGCACTGTACCATTTGGTGTGACACCAAAGTGGGCTTTTTGCCTGGCGTCGTTTCACACAGGAGGTTCACAGAAACAAAGTTTTCTAAAACTGAAATCAGGGAAACTGACATTTTTTTGAGTTTCCTCAACCTCTGTTTCAGTTACCGTAGTAACATTCTCCCCAGAGCTAACCTGGTCGGTAGCAGGTTTTCTTCAGTAAACCCGGAGTGTCCTTTTTGCATCTGCAAAAAGCATCTTAGTTTTGGAAGACAGAATCAAACTGAGAACCCATGAAAAGTTTTAGAACAGCCTTTGTTTCCCCTTCATCTTCACCTGCTGCCAGATGATTTCACCTAAATAGATACATTAATCTACTAGCATTCAAGAAATAAACCAGTTATGCTATCGGGGTGACAACAGGCTATGGCAAGCCGTTTGATATGCATTCCTGGTGTTTGAAGAAAAAATGTTTTCCTTGTAAAAATGACCATTTCAAACAAAATGACGTTCTGGATGTATAGAAATCTATTTCAGTTCTCCATATTCCTATTGTTAGTGGTCAGCATTTGAAGAAATATATTTCAGATATCAAATACATATTAAGTCACGCTGTCTACTTAAAATGTGTAAACATTTCTAGGTATATTAAACTTAATTCTTACCAGTACAATTATATTCTCTGAAATTCAGTTTCTGCTGCAATAATTTATTAAATATATTATAGTTCAGTCTAGGTGTGGGATTTTGATCAGGAAAAATCTTATTTTAGTATTTAATAAATGTAAAAACAGCCTGCCATAGTCCACTTCTTATGAACCTAAGCATTAACATGAGTAACAATCTTCTCCTTAGCCATCTTCCTCTTTTTTGCAGCTGTAGCGCT
>NW_015151365.1:50305-55408 GCF_000732505.1 Cyprinodon variegatus
GCTTAACTCAGAGTCAGTCAATTTAGAGTTGATTGAACTAACTCATTTCAGCTGTTCTGAAACCCAAAACTCAGAGTTTCAAATCTCAAGATAAGTCAACTCAGAGTTCAAGTTTTAACTCAGAGTTGGTTGAACTTCCTTATTGAAACAGGCCCCAGGTGTTCAAACACCGATTTGCAGCTGTATCATAAAAATAAATACCTAAAAAAAATCATACATTGGGATATCTGGATTTTTTTTTTTTTATTGTGTCTCTCATAGTGGACATGCACCTAAAATGAGAATTTCAGGATCCTCCATGATTTCTAAGTTCAAGAACTTGCAAAATGACACCCAGCTTTATTTATCCAGTAAGCCCAATTCATCCTCCTCCTCCATCCACCTCACTGTACCCCCAGCTCGACTTGTCACCATGGGGAGCAGAGCCTTCAGCCGCTCTGCACCCCAGCTCTGGAACTCACTTCCTCCCGACCTCCGCAGTATTGACTCTCTCCCCTTATTCAGAACCAGACTCAAAACCCATCTGTTCCAGCTCGCTTATCTGTGATATACTGCTCTTTTCCCTATCCATAACTGTTTTATGTTCCTGTGTTTGTATTTTTGTCTTTCTTTTTATTTATCTTTTGTATTTTTTGTAAAGTGACCTTGAGTGTCAAGAAAGGTGCTGTTAAATAAAATGTATTATTATGATTAATATTATTAAAATAGCAAGGTATTCAAATGCTTATTTTCCTCACTCTATGTCTGCTCCCATCTTATCAAATCAGCCTCAGCAGAAGGCCGCTCAAACTATCCACATGGACTGACAAGCTTCAGGCTTACCTGTCCTCTTAACAGTTTTATTAAAGTCGCGTTTAACTAACTCTACTTTAATTCAACAGACTTTTGCTCAGAAAACATTGTACTTTTAAGTCTTCCCCTTTCTGGTTGTGTGTGGGTGTGTTGGTTTGTGTGCTGCTCCCAGCTCGTCTGGCAGCTGATTCCCTGAGGAAGGCGCCATGGAGACGAATGGAAGAAAAACCAGATATATATATCAAATGTATTTCCCTGCCTTTGAGTAAAACTGTTGATGAAATAAAAAAAAAAATGCTTGAGCAACATTCCTGTTGCAACTTAAATACTTCAGTACTATTGAAACAGACAGGTGACGCCTAGGTTGTGTTCCAGTAGTTGGTGTGTGTAAAACACAAACTAGGCGTCATCAGACACAAGCGGAAATCATTCCCACCACCAACAGAGGGAAGAAGAGAGAACAGGGGCATATCAGGACATCCCTGAAGAGAACAAGAGAATTTGAACATTTCATTCACAAAAGCAACAATAATATGGAAGAGGAGAACTGCAGTAAGTCAGTTGGATATTCTGGTTGGTCTGACGGGAGAAAGCAGACTGATCAGGGAGGAGTTGGTTGATTGCAACTGATGACTAATTTGATTTGTTTACTTGACCCAGAGGTCCAGAAGAATGTGAGTGAGATCCAAGAGTGTTGGTTCTTGTAGAGACCTAATGCAGGCAGGGAGCTGATGCAGACCGAGAACTGCTGCACACAGGTAAGACCTTTTCCATGAAGGTCAGAGATTATCTGAGAGTCCACTTTAAAAGAGATTCACAAAAAGACAAATTTCAGCAACAAAAATATTCCTGGTTTAGGTCTTTGGCTGCAATACCATGAAGGGTAATCATCTGGCGAAGAGAGATTATCCTTTGTCTCCTTTATACACACTAGTCACTAGTCACGTTGATTGAGAAATGTTTTCAGGTGTGCAGCAACACGGTCAGCCTAGCCACCAGGAAAGATCCTCTCTTTGAGCTGACTCACCACAAAAAGGCAAAACCCCAGAGACCCTTCAAAACATACAGGTGTCCCTTCATAGAAATGACTTTGAAGATGAAGAAGTTTCCTTCCTTTGAAGGTTCGTAGGTCAAGGTTGTGCAGACTCAGAGCTGAGCAGCAGAATTAAAGGAGCAGTAAAAAGACAAGCAGTGGGAAATAAACTACAAGAGCTGAAATGACGTGGATGCACTTACAGATGTTAAAATAAAATAAAAGAATAAAGATAGTATGAAAAGAAAAATAATTTGATCTGAGAAGAGTGAAAACTACTGATAGAGGCAAGAGGTGCAACATATTATGTAAATACTTACTGTAATCAGGGGCTGATTTAGGAAATTTGAAGCCCTAGGCAAAAACAGGCAGGGGGCCCTCTGAATTGAGAAGACAACACAAAACACAAACCCATTATACAGTGACAGAAATTTTAATAGAACATAATTTACTTGTTCTCCGTTTTTTTTCCTCTGCTCTTGTCCATTTTCTTGTTTTCCTCTCTCTGTTTTCCTTTGTCCCTTTTCTTTTCATATTGGCAATCCACTCAGCTGATTTTCATGCTGTCTCAAAAGGAATCAAAGATTTTCCAATCACCAAGCCCATTCTAACTTAGCCAAACGGGGCTGACTCACGCTTATTATAAGCATTCTGATGGCATTTGGCGAAAGGATTTTTATCAAAAACATAATTAATGTGCACAAATAAGTATGTGCACTGTATTAACGATACAGTACACGTAAAAGGCATTTTAATGGGGCCCCAGGAACTTGGGGCCCTTGGCATCTGCCTAGTTTTGCCTAATGGTAAATCTGCCCCTGACCGTAATACAAGTATCAACCAACATGACAACGTTTTGCTAAATCTCCTTTTAATACACAGGCACACGTTTAATATACATCTTTAAACCACATCTGCCATCTCCTCATCGTACTCCCCATCTCTTTCACATCGCACATACATATAGGCTATATAATGTTGATGTCATGTTGGGTTTCAAATGTTTTGCCCACATGCAGAAAACTACTCAAAGTCACGGGAAAAGTTAACAATTTATTGAATGTGAAAAAACTCAGAGAGAGATGATACAGGAGATTCTCAGCTGGGAAGTATCCAGCTGTCTGGTGAACCGGAACCTCTAGAGGGAGATCAGAAATGGTGAGTTCATGGTCCATTGGAAAATCGGCCGAAGAAGATGAATAGCTTAATTTGACTCACTGACAATGGTCTTTGGTTGATCCTTGGGTCCAGTTTGTGGGGAGGATATCCAGATATGGAGGTTACTTAGTTGGAGGGCGGACAGGCTTTTGGTGGGTCCAGAGGAGCAGCGGAGCGGACTGTCTCAGATTTTCTTGAGGAGGGCTTGAACTGATCAGGTGAAGGTTTCCCCTTGCTCAGAGAGACAAATATTTCCTTCCAAGGGGTAGAAGGACAAAGCTTATCCAGTGGATCAGGAAGTTATCCTGACGGAGAATCACAAAGGAGACAAAAGTTTAAATCCTTAGACTCAGAGAGACAAAAAACTCAGAAGGTTAGACTCAGCTAATCTCAGAGAGGCTAGAGTACCCAATACCGGCAAACACTCTGGCGTTGAGGTGATGACAGTCCGCTGCTTATATACTCCTCTGGAAGTAATGACCAAACGAGCCGCAGGTTTGGGCGGTCGACACCAGGAAGAAGGCCTCCAAGCCAACAGAGAACTAGGGCACCATCTAGTGGATGGACGAAGGTACTAAAAAGAAGAAGAACACAAAGCAACCCCCCACAGACAGGAACCATAACAGTTGATGGTAAAACTCTTTTTACAGAGTCAGACAGACCCAAACCCAAATATTTTGATTTAGTGAAATAACAAAATTAGAAGCTGCGATGGAGTAAAATAATAAATAAATGAAAGTCTAACTGTTAGAGTAGTTTTGCTGAGCTTTCCATCCATTTTCTGTTCCAGATGTTATTTCAATAGTAGCTTTTTCACCAACTGTTGCTTCTTTTGATGAAATTACCCCCCAAAAAATTTAACCATTGTCCTCTGGGTACTGACATGCCAGCTGCAGGTAACCGATAGTTCTGTTATCAACAAACAAAAATTTAATTTATTATTGCAAAGCTGCATAATATATAATTATGTAGCCTAATAAAATTGACAAGTGATTCTAAGAAAAACAAATGTCATTAATTAAAAAAAAAGTATATATTTGGACAGCTGACAGGTTGTGCAAGACTCGTACATCAGTCAGAAGTACACGTAAAATTTGTTCCTACCTGAGAGAAGATTAAAAATATGAGGAAATTGGTTAATGCAAAATTTCCTCTGACAATCCCTGCTACAAAGGATTAAAAAAAAATGTGTTCATACAAACAGTTCTTGGATTAGGCCCATTGATATCATTAGGTTTCCTATTTGGTCACGTTTCCTGTTGGTTTACTTGGCAGGTTTTTTCAGTGGTGTAAGTTCTGGAGGATGAGTGGTGATACTCATTCTATGTTGTCACCTTTCCTCTTTCGATTGCTAGATCGTTTCTTTTTTGTTTGTGGTTTAAGAGGAAGTTTTTGCTGCAGTTTAGACCACACCTAAGCCTAAAATTATACAAGGTGTGATGTAAAAAGCCTTCACAACAATCATTAATCTCTTGTTGAGTTGTAACCGTTACGTGTCATACCAGAGGAGGGCAGAGCCTTTGAAGGTGTTTCAACGGATTTCAAAACTGTGGAGACTTTTAAAAATATTTTTAGTACTAATGCCTTTGCTCTAAAGTAGTCAAACAAAAGTAAGAGTTGAATGAGAATGCGGAAAGCGAGGCAAAATTCAAAATGCCAAGTTGTGTGCTTTACCCCTGTGCCGACGCCATGCATCTGTGGAGGATTTTTGCCTCAAAACTAGTTAATATTTACAGTTTGTGGGTAAATAGTTAGTGTAACATAAGCCCCATTTACACTACCCCTCTGAAACAAATCTGTGCTGAGTTCAGGCCTGAGCTCGGTTCCTTACGACCAGTGGTGTCAAAAGTTTGTTACTTAAGTAGAAGTATAGATACTACAGTTTAAAAACACTCTGGTAAAAGTTGAAGTATCAACTTGACCTCTCCAAAAACTCCCAAAACTACTTAAAGTATAAAAGTATAAAGTAACCTTAAAAGAAAAAACAGCCAGATGCCACTATATGAATTGAAAGCTAAATTTTTCAACTATTTTGAAAAATCCTTTGAGATAGGGCCAAGGATGAGGGAGGTCTTGTTGGTCTCCGTCTACCGATACGCTCTCGCCTGTGTCCGAGCTTT
>NW_015151365.1:56109-58274 GCF_000732505.1 Cyprinodon variegatus
AATACAATTATAGAGCATTCAGTATTGTAAGAAAGCCCACACTGTTTCTGAATAAATCCATTTTTGTATGAGTCAAGTCATGCTCTGTTATGCCTCTTTCCTTGTAAGTGTGAAATGTCCCATGCTCCTGAATGCACCTAGCTATCTGATGCTCGCAGATGCATCACACTGGTCTGAACGCTGTGCTGTGTAGATGTGCGTTTGATTTTTTGCTTAAGACAAAGCTTTGCAGTTTCCAAACTCACGTCGGCATCACTGTTTATTGTGGTGTGCGAATAACAAGAGACAAAGTCTTTATTTTAAATGTTGTTCATAACAGCTGTACTGGGGATGCATATCTCGGCAGGGATGCACTTTTCGGCGTAACGCCGGACTGCAGTACTATAATCCGTGACCTCTGCATTAAACCAAAGCCAAGAGTAACGAGTAACGTTTGTTTTAAAAATGTAAGGAATAGAAAGTACAGATACTTGTGTGAAAATCAAATGAGTAGAAGTCATAAGTAGGAAGAACAATATGTAATGGAGTAAAGTATAGATACCTAAAAAGTGTACTTAAGTACAGTAACGATCTATTTATACTTTGTAAACTTGACACCTCTGCTTACGACCCTATAAGCATCATGCTAGCATGGTTCCCCGCCTCCTAGTGACAATCTACGGTACTACTGCTCTCTAGGATTGAAGGAGGGAATCAAGCAAATCAAAATGGCGGTGCCCGTAACATGATCTTTTGAAGCCAGTTTATAAAATGTAGTGTTGAGAAGATTTTGATTGTTGTTTACAGTTCTTCTTCTTCTTCTGTGGCGGTTGGCAAGCAAATTACTGATGTGCATTACCATTACTACTGGAAGCTGATTATAACGAGATGAAGCGGTCTGCTCATGCGCTCTTTGTTATCCGAGAACTGAGCCATAGCTGAAACCTACTGTTGAACTAGTATCAGTTTAGCACGGTTCAGGGTTGGGCACGGTCGAGTTCCGTTTGCATGTCATTTACACCCATGGGGCAATTGAAGAATTCATCCTGAGGATATAAAATTCCTGGATCTGATGAGTAACAGCCACCGTCTCTTCTAGAAACAAGTTCAATCATGCAGCTACATGCAAGCACATGTTTTACTCACATGGCTCAAAGACTTATTAAATACTGCATCTCCATTCCAAGATCCAAAAGCGGAACTCACAGCCATGACGTAAATACGTTAATTATGTCCTGCGGTCATGGACGAAATTTTGATTTCAGAAGTGGGTGGAGGAATATTTTTTAAAGTTAACTATTATATATAAGTTCAGCTTGTTTTCTAGTAAACTTTCTGTGTTGGTCTCCTCCACTTTCTCTTGCATCTCTTCTGTCCCTCTCCTGAGTAAATATATCGATGCATGACATGAACAATGGGACAGTTTGGGGTGCAACCTTCCATGAAGATTAAAAACACATCGCTATACAATTATTATCAGATTAGATATATAAAATCACATTTTTAGATTGTATTTTTTTTTTATATTAATAATATATATCAATAATACATTGCATTTATCACCAGTTTTAATAAAATCAATATACTTTGCAAGGTTGTTGAGAGCTTTAAAATGTAGTGGAGGCTCTTGAAGTGGATATGCTTCTTTATGGAGCCAGTGAAGTTGTTTTAGAAAGGGTGTTACACAGCTCTTTGAATGTAACTTACACTTTGACTTTGACTGAGTGGATGTGCTCTCTTCGTCCTCTGACATGGGAGCTGGCTCGGAGCTCGTCTGCCTGGCTGTGTGTTTCCTGGACGGGGCCGCCTTTTACAGCTGCTTTTTCTATCTCTGCTTCTGTCTTCTTGAACCCCAGTCGGTTGGAGCTTCTTCCAGATGTCCCAAACAATCGGAAAGGGGATTGATCAGAGAAAATTACTTTACCCCAGTCCACTGAAACAATGTTAGCTTGTCCTTTTAAGGCAGGCCTGCAATGACGTTGAAATGTGTTTTGGGGGATAAAGTTAATTTTCTAGGCAAATATTGACTTTGCAATTAATTGCTGTTATGCTGATCACTCTTTATAACATTCTGGAGTATATACAAATTGCTGTTATAAAAACTGAAGCAGTAGACTTTGTAAATAACAACATTTGAATCATTCTCAAAATTTTTGGCCATGACTGTACACTCAAAAGTAGACAGG
>NW_015151365.1:62340-63536 GCF_000732505.1 Cyprinodon variegatus
GACAGGCTGAAAGTGATTTGTTTAAATTAAAAGGAAAAAAAAACATAAGTGCACAACAGCCTCCAGGGACTATATTTACTTCCAGTCAGACTCAAGGCCTGAGTTGGCAATGTTTTCATCCAGATGTCTAGAAGGGCATTTTATGTCATAGATAAATGACCTTTACCAATTACTCCCCCTTGCCTTGATGCCACAGTTCTAATTTCATGGCTTCCGTATCCTGTGCATGTTTGGGAGAACCTACTCATGCAAACCATTTTCTGTCAAACTAATGAACTTAAACAAGCTGTAACATCATCTGTAAGGACAAATCACAAGCCTGAATTTTTAAGGATTGACATTTCGTAGGAATTAAATTCAGTTATCAACAAACTACTCAATACTATTATGGTTTAACTAGTATGGTTTAACTGTGTTTAAACATATTGTCATATCCAAATTATCTTTGTTTCCATTTTTCTTTGTTTTAATGTCTGTTTTAATTTTAGCAGCTTACAGTTGCTTACGGTAATTGCCATTCTGTTTTTATAAATTGTCACAAAATGGGAGTGTTGGCCTAGGAGGTTAGAGCAGTCCGCTTGTGCTCTGAGAAGGTTGCAAGTAGCTGGTTTGATCCCCACAGCCTCAAATCTGGGTCTCTGAGCAAGAAGGGTTTAGGGTTTAGGGCCCTGCACAGTGGCAGCCCACTGCTCCCCAAGGGGGCTGCTTAAACGCAGAGGTGAAGTTCTGCATTTTTATATAAATAAAGTTTAATTTCTAAAAAGAAATCTGACTTTCATCTTTGTCGGCTTTTGATTTGAAAAGTTTGATCTTCCAGTTAATGTTTATTGTTGCCATGAAATAAATAAGGTTAATGTTAAGCAAAGGAGCTGTTTGCTTTTTCTTAATGAAATCATATTTGCTTCATTCAAAGAACTTCAAACAACCCTTGTAAAGACTTGATGATACTGAGGCATTGATACTTTTCTTTATAAAGGACAGAAACAATTTTTTACAATTTAATCATCTTAACAATCTTTAATTTAGTAATTTTGTAGATTTTCTGTGTTTATGTGATATTCTGTGTTCTTTTTGCTAATTTGTTGTTTGCCATGTTATGTTTTGTTCCTCTTAATCAGACTTTAAACTTTGGCCTTTCAGAGCTGTTAAAACAAATACTGAAGCTTTTAATCCCAGGCCTTTCAATGGAAAGAGAC
>NW_015151365.1:65939-68766 GCF_000732505.1 Cyprinodon variegatus
GCCTTCTTTATTAATTTGTTGATATCTTTGGAGCCCTGCTTGGTTGCTCTGTCACTAAGGCTGTGTTGTGCCGTAAATAAAACGTCTCTGGAATGATTTGTGTCCTAATTTGTAGTATTTTTGGTATATATAATTAGAATCGTACTAAGAGTAGCACTGTGTCTCTGACTTATATACTATATAGATTACTATCTGAGTATTTAGCTTGGAATTAAATACCCCCTTTTCCATTGTCACTCAAAAGCCAAGGGGAAGCCTGGTGATTTTAAAAGCCCGGTAGCATTTCAATACACATTTACCCAGATAAATGTACCTTCCCAGGGCTTTGCTTTCCTGGAGCTAAACCTAGTACTTTCTGGGCTTTTGGGAGGTTAGTTTGTGTACTGCTGCAGTGCTTTATTCCACCAGCGGTAGCAGTAAACGATGAAGGTGAGTGTACAAATGTTGCTTTCCATACTTTACCCTTTTCACAAAATAGAATTTAAGATTTTTAAAGCAAGAAAAAACACCTTAATACTTTTTCTGTTGTCAGAAATAGCCTGTTTTTAAATCTGTGTCCCTGGTCTTTAGGCTGGTGGCTACTTTCTTAGCCGACATGTAAAGTGGGAGCTCCAGCTAACCAGAGCAGTCATTACCCATTATTATTTACTACACAATTTTTTTTCAGCGTGACAATTGACCACCAAACTTCACCTGTGTAGTTAGTTTGTCAAAAACAGCTTACTTTGAAACTGGTATGAAGTGCTGACAGAGATCATGAAGTATTTTGTCTTGTTTTTTTTTCCTTTTTCATATACTCTAATAATCCCAGAGGGAAAGTACTTCTCTGCATTTAACATCCATATTCTGTGGGAGTGGGTAATCGAACTCACAACCTCAGGAGTGAGAGCCCAATGCCCTAACCACTAGGCAGCCACTGCCCTGGCTCAGTAGATAGGTCAGAATTAGATGCTGTCCGTTGCCCTGTAGGGATTCTTCCATTGTCTACTCTGTTAGATATGGAGTTTGATCAATTATTTTTCAGATAAAAACATTTTTCTGCTTGAGCGACAATAATGAGATTTACCTGTTTTTTTTTTATTAAAGAGAATAACTGTGTAGGTTAGTTTTACTGATTATTATTATTGAATCATACAGATAAAAAGCAACTCTAGCCTGATGCAGGTTGATAAAAATTAATTGTCAAATAAACTTTTTAAGCTTTGGGATATACTTATGGGAGGTTGGCCCTGAAGGTAAAGAGAGAACCAGTTGTATGATCTTAGTTCCACCACCCACTGGACTGAAGGTTTATTTCAGTTTCTCTATGATTGTCCCGGGGCTTCCAGTGCAACAGGTTAGCGTACTAATGAATTACCCAAGACTTCTATTGCCTGAGTAATACTAATCCTGGGGCTTTAAAATGTACAACTTTCGGGCTTTATTGTGTAACTGAAATACTATTTCACCCGCAATTAATTGGAAGTGGGCAACTAAAACAACAGGTGCGTCTTCCCAACCTTTATACTAAAGGATCAGTCTCATCTATGATATATGATAGCATGATTATTTTTAGCTTTATATGTAAGAAGAAGAAAGAAGAAATGTTCTATGTTAAATTAAATAAGAAGCCGATTAAAGGAAGCTAAAATAAAGGTTATTTATTTCCCCTTTTATCGCACCAATTCACAAGATGTCAAACTCAATACATCTAAAATGCTCTTAGCATGAAAGTAATCAGTTCAGTTCATTTTCATTGTTCATTGAGCCGTTGCAACATTCCCTTTTCCTTAATTAACATGTAGCAACAGTGGACAGTCCCTTGCATTTTATCTTTAAGAGGAATGTATAACAAATATCTTTGGGAGTGATTCATACATGGTAGGCGTTAAACCCGGAAAACTACTGTAGGTAAGACCTTAATGGGGTCCACAGTCTGTGTACTCTGGCTGAGATAAAAAAACAACGGGCAGACATACAGAGAGCCACTAATGCCAAAATGATTCTACCCTGATCTCCTAACAGCATTAACATGGCTGTATCAAAGCAAAACTTCGACATCATAAATATCGGCCATTATAGCAGTCATTAGTAGATGTTTTAAGGATAAGGCTGTAGCTTGCTGATTTGTATTAAAGGTTTATCTTTGAATCTCATCATATGACTGAATCCTGTTGGTTCTTGTTGCTCTGCCTTCAGCTGGAATGTCATAACATGTCTCGCTATGTGATACTTGGAAAGTACATTTGAGGTAATGCTGGGTTGTAAATCAAATTTTATTAGGGCCACTGATGGAAACTGTTTACTTGCATCAATTCACGTCACTGTTTAGTCTAAAATATATTTTTAAACCTCACTGCATCAAAACCTTTATGTTTTGTGCCTTGGGGTACAAGTACCTGCTTTCTAAGCAGTGGGCAGGCAACCCCCCACCACCACCACAGTATTTTTTACTTTTATATATTTATGCTCACTTATATAAATCTTATCAATTGATCACCTAACAAACTAGGCTTTATTTTAGACTTTTTGTAACGACTTCCTCTTTTTTCCTCTTCCTCATCTGGACCTCACTACACAACATTTTCCTGTCTTGTGACTTGCCATCCCTGCCTGCAATGATAAAGCACATAAAAAGAAGCATTTGATTTTATTCTTATTTGATTTTGTTTACTTATATAACTGCAATTCACAACACGTCATCTCAAGGCTCTTAACAGAGACAAATCAACTAGATCATACAGTCAGATTAATTTAAAGTTTTCTATCTAAGGAAAATTAGCTGATTGCATCGACATCGACCCCACAGCAATCCCTCACACCAAGCATGCTTGTGGCAACAGTGGAG
>NW_015151365.1:69602-73684 GCF_000732505.1 Cyprinodon variegatus
TAGTTCAGCTTTGAAGTAACAAATGCATGGAGGAGTTTCTAAGTATCCCCCTGGACAGGATATCTCTAATTGTTGCAATATTTCGCAGATCGAAGGGAATTTTTGAAATATATGGGCTTCAAATGACAGGTACCGATAAAAAAATAACACCCAGAGCTTTTACAATTTTTCAATGTTTTCAGAGACTCTGGTCAAAAGACTATAACTTCTGTTTTGTCTGTATTCAGGAGAAGAAAGTTAAGAGTCATCTAGCTTTTTATGTCTTCGTCTTTAGCCTATGTAATGGGTTAGTTTCTGGATTTATAGACAGATATAGCTGATTATCACCTTAAAAGCAGCATGTACATATCCTTGTAACAGGGATGGATTAATCACATCTAAAATCCAGATGGAAATAAGAGAAAATATTTCCTTAAATAATTTGGATGGAACTGGATCTAAAAACATCTGGATCTGAAAGCAGACTAAACCCGGTTCAGATTCTATGACTATCTCAGATGCTGCCTTACCTTCCAGATATAAACCAATCATTTTTAGAGTGGTGCCAATGATCTTATTTTATCTTTATCTTATCTCCATTAATGAGCAGAAATATGCTGCTCTTGTTTTACGAAGGGTCAGTTTATACAGCAATAAACAGTTTCCCAGACTATGTAGGATTCTCATAGGCATGTAGAGCGCCATTTTCTCTCCAGTTTCCTAGCATTTTGTGTGATTCCTGTTGGATATCAATTACTGATCTGATGGGGAGACTGGGGATAGCTGCAATCAGGTATGGTTACAACAACTCTTTTTGTTCCAAACAGAAATCTGCTCTGTTGATGACATTAGTCGGACCCTGTAAGAGTCTGGAAGAACCCTTCCTGTTTTGGTTAGGTCTCTCTAGATGGTGCCTGAGAGCCAGACACTTGGAGAAGCGCAGAGGCGCCCTCCATCAGCATGGAGAATAAGAGGGGACCACAACCAGCACTCCGAGCCTATGTGATTTCTATCAGTGGTAAAGCTCAAGCCAAACCTGTTCTGAACCCCTGACCCTGTGATCATCTTGTTTACCTGTCTCCCCTCAGGAGTTCTGTTCCCTGGTTCTGTTAATCATCTGACTCTCTGTTCCCATTGCATTTTAAGCAGTAGTCTGTCCCTCCTTCAGCAGATCTGTTGGTTGAACCTGGCTCATCTTTCAGTGCTGTCTGGCTCTATTAAATGGCATATTTTTCTGCAAACAATTGGCCCCAAATCAGTTCTCCAGTCAACCTGCACTATGTCTCTCCAAGCGTCTCTTCTGGATGCAATCTGTGAGTCTCTCCTTCACAATCTCTGTATCTGATTTCTCGTCTAAATATTCGATCCTACTAGGTGAGATGCTGCCTGGTTGCCCTGCGTTCCTGCATAGGAAGATTTCTCTTAGATATATAGTTTAGGTGTCAAAGCCTTAAGCATAAAGACTGTTCCATGTTATCATATCACACAGTATAGACAATTGACAGACAGATGTAAATTTGATATATAAATAAATTGTTTATGTTTGCCCAACCATCTCTTAATAATTCAGAGAAAGACAAAGGTATTGTTGCAACCCTCCCGAGAGTCTCCTTCTTCTCAACAGCACCGTACTGCTATATCCAATTCAAAACATTTAAATCAAACGTATTACATTCTCATGCTAGGTAATCACAGCAACATGGCGGTGAAGAGGCATATGCAGATTACAGAGGGAGGTTGAGATACATCATCATTTTAGAAAAGAAATATGCAGCTTGCATTTACACAGTAAAACATTCATAGAGCATTTTTTGTTTTTTCTGCCCTGGGACTTGGTTCAATATTTTATTGTTTATGCTTCCCCAAAACACCGTTTACAGCTTGAACATCAAAATCTCTTCTCTGGATGTGGCCTGTGCTCAGCTGATTAATGGGCTCTATGCACAACTCAACTAATTCCTAAACTTAACGCAGCTCTTTTATTTCTTGTCTTTTCTACTGGATGAACTGATTAAACTTATACTAATCAGTTCACCCACTAATTCCTCCACTTCATAGTTTTGACCCTTGCTGAAACACTACGCCCCACAAAACAACTCCAACAGTCTCTTTTGGAAGTTGTAAAAGTTAGTGGCTTATTTTGTCTTTTTTATGAGGTGTAAAACAACTACTAAGACTTCTCTTTTTTTAACCATAGAGCTTCCCTTGTGTCCAACTCCAACTGACCCTACTCTATTTATCAAATCTTTGTTCCTGCCACTCTTAAAGCCTTTTTCACAAAAAGCTGGATGATGAAATCTTAGGATAAGAGATAAAGCCAGGCTTGACCAACCATGAGTGCACCAAGGCTTTATCTGCTCCACTAAGGCCAAACCAGCCCCTACAGAAGCAATTAATCAAGCTAAATGAAGGTATGCAGCTTTCTTCAAGAGACCATGACGTCACAGATTGACGTCATGGTCGACTGTGGGTCGACTGAATGCCTAAACAGCCTAAGATACACATTTTCAAACCACTTCTCTTAACTGAGAATGTCATTTAAGGAGTTACTTGTCATGTTTTTGAAATGAACAGTTATTGACCTAGAAATGAAAAGTGAAAACTAATATACCGTACTGACCTGCAGATCTCAGTTTATAGATTTTATACAATGTTTTTGTTCCAGTATTCAGCTTCCCTGTGGTGTAGTGGATTAAGTATTTTCCTTCAAGAGGCCTGGGATCACACCTCAGGGCCCTATTTCACAAAATTAAGATGAAGGATTTACTTGGGAGTTCACGGATATCGGGCCAAATTAAGCCGCAACTCAGTTTCATATACAGTAACACATCAACCACAATGACTATCACTACAGACGGCCTGTTCCCAACATCCGGATTTGCTCAAGTCTGGTGCTTTATTTGCTCTGTCAGCGGAAACACCATCAGAAACCAATTACTTCTCTTTCTTAAGATCCTTGGCTAATGGTGGCAAATATTCCGTTATACTGTTGCAGAACTGTGGGCCAGAGTATCTGACGACTGGATTTAAATTGTAATCTTCTGGTTCCCCTTTAACGTCTTATAAACCTTGTCCATCAAAGCATTTCATGTTGACAGTAATTTAATGAGCCTATATAGAAAAACATATTTACATTTTGTCAAGTACTTTAAATGCTTTACCTCACTGTCATGATATATTTAAAGTTATAATTTCCAATGTGGATATTTTTACTGTTTGATTAGTTTTGATTTACAGCTGATCTTCTAAGTTTGATAAAAGGGCTTTTAATAAATTGATGCTTTGTTGAGGGGAATAGAGAAATTTACATATTTGAATTTTTACTTTTGATTACCTGCCTTGAACATTTACCCGGTATGAAACTACTACCTGTGCTTATAGTGGGTTGCTTTAAAAGGTGCCTTAAATGAAATGGGTTCTTATTACAGCAGAGAGAGACAGCATAAATATAGTATGTATGGTGTGAGAAGCACAATCTCTCAGAGAGTAAAAACAGACTTACTCTCATAGGTACTCTCTAAACACATATGTATTTAGAAGTAATAGGTGTTAATACTTCCAGTCTATTTGTACTTGAATTTATATTTATTTTCTATAAAGGCTCAGAAAGTAGGACCCAGAATTCAGCCAGACAGAACAGAGGGGTTTTAAACCAAAACTCTATAAACTGCGGCTCGTCAGCTGGGACCAGTTTACTAGAATCTCTGTAGGGGTAAAAACTCAAGTTAGTGATCACGAAACTCAAATGGTGAAAGACTGCGAGTCACTAACCTGGTTCTTAATTTCTGGCCGAAGCCAGAGGAAAGAGTGAAATCCAGCCGAATGATTTCTCCACAGAATGCGGCTGAAGTGAAGAAGAGCAGACTGACGAGCAGAAGTCAGAAGAATCCAGAGCAGGAGTAGATGTCCAGGCCAGAATATCAGATCCAAGGTCGTTAACAGCAGTCCAAAGACAGGTCAAACAAAACAAACCGGAACACGGGCGTGCAAAACTCCAGAGGCAGAAACTAGTCAGGATTAGGTCATCAGAAACACAACTGGGTTTGGGGTTTGCGGTAAAATGATACGACTGGCATAAAATCAAATACAAACAGCATTAAAAT
>NW_015151365.1:74777-92004 GCF_000732505.1 Cyprinodon variegatus
CTCAAATATTCTGGCACTGATGGCCAGAAATAAGCAGCTTAAATAGAAATTGGAACAGGTGGATCAGATAAGAGAAAATTAAAACTGTGTGGAGCTAAACAGGTGGAACAAATTACCCAATAATCCAGCCATTAGTGCCAAGATCATGACATTTACCTACCACAAATATCTATACTTTCTATTTCTTATTTTCTGAAAACTGGCTCACTACTTCTAAAAATAAGGATAAAAACTAGACTTAACAGCTGCAACAAAACAGGGAAAATACTGAGCATGAAGACAATCTGCTCATTTGGATCCCAGTTTCTTTCTTTTTTTCTTTTTTTCTATCAGTGCTTTTCTACAGAAGAGCACTTATAGGGACATAGATAAGTGTTAGGAAACATTGCAGATGATGGTTTAGAAATCCACACCCCTTTGTTAGCATTTAAATTTACTTTAATTTTGCCGCCTGCATAAAGCATCTCTACACATCATGTGCTGAACATTGACCTGAAAAAACATTAATATATATATATAGAAAATGAGGCTGACAATAAGTCAAATTTTGCACCGTTCATCTTTAAGTCATGTTTTATAACTCATACAGGTTTCTTTTCATTCCTGTCAATGTTTTATATAACCATTATATAAAACGTGGTTTGGATTTACAGCTGTAGCGTATTTTTCTCTTTAAATCCAAATGTCTGCATCCTGCCAGGCCAGCTGCACAGACTTCCCAAACCACGCATTTGTTTTCACAAAGGGAGAGAAAGTGTCGTCATCTGCAGTCAGTTAAATTATTTAATTAAAATATGAGCTAACTTCAATGACTTTCACTTGGTTTTCTTAGTGCTGTACTTCCCTACCAAGCTCTTCAGGGAAACTCCCAGATGTTCACGGCTCTGACTCATTTCCTTCTCTTTTTTTTGTCTGCTGCTTGACTTAGCTTCCCTTCCTTGGAACCTTCTCTCTTTATTCATGCTGACAGGCATGAACTTGTGGATTGTTTCTCAGACTGACGTCCTTTGCTGGGTCACATGACGTTAAAGTAATGGCTTGGAATTCTTCTCTCTGCTTTAAACTCATTAAATAAAATTATTGGTTTAAATAAAGAGAATCACAGACATCCCAAGTTCCAAAACTCATTTCAGGGAAATGCTTATCCCCCAACCCCCGCTCCCCGGGGACACTTAAAGCAAGCAGCTTTTCATCAACTGTTTATTAACTAACAGTAATTTCTTAAACACTAAACAGAACAGTATTGCTCTTTTATTTTCAATACTTTCAATCTTGTAGCCCTGAGCATCGGTTTTACTTTCTGTTTTTCATGGGACTTCAGCATACAGTGCACCTCACTCTTGTTGTCTGTGCAATCAAAGTAGTTCTAATCCACACACGATGCACGAACTACTGCCTGCAGGCTCTCGCATTGAAAAAACACTACCTCCCAGAGTCTATCTGTGACACAGAGACTATCTATATCAGGGAGACTCCTGGAACTTCCGGGAGACTTGGGATGTCTGGAATCATAATAAAATGTAAATCATGTTTGACAGACTGCAGTTGATTTCTGACCAAAGTAAGAACTGTTGAACCCCAGCCTAACCAAAATAAGCATGGGAATGCAGAAATATGTAGCTGCTGGTTTGTCAGTAACAATATCATCTTTGGCTTTCCAGGTTAGCTAGGTTTTCTAAAAGCATACTTTGGTAGGAATTCCCATCAAATCGTTCTGATTTGATGGGAATTCCTACCATCAGCAACCCCCATATGTGTGTATCATACTTAAGGGAAATTATTCCCACAGAGTAACAGAACATGCCCACTCATAGCTGATCCCACAGCATTTTAATCTATTGCTCCTACATGCTGATTCTCTGATAGTGTCATAATGGGCTTTGAAGACCTGACTCACATGCAGAGAACCACTCAGAGACCAAAGGTAAAAGTTTAACAGGTTTATTGTAGGTTAGCAAACAATAATGGAGATTGAAATTCAGTGGGGAAATAATGCTGGAACTCAGCGGACTGGTGAACTGGAACCGGAAACTCTGAAGGGGAGATCACAGTGATCAGTTCAGGGACAGTGGGAAAATAGACTGAGGCTTGAATATTGCTGGAGAGGCACTGACTCTTGGGGGGCTCTTGGTTTATCCTTGGGTCCAGTTTATGGGGGTTTAATCCAGAGAAGAGGGAACTAATTGGAGACCGGACAGCCAGACATTCATTGGACCCAGAGGAATGAAGGAGCGGACTGTCACATGGTTTTCCAGGAGTGGATATTGAACGGATCATGTGGAGGTTTTCTCCTTGCTCAATGAGACTCGGTAAATCCTTCCAGGGGTAGAAGGTCCGGGCATATCCAGTAACACAGGAAGTCTTCCTGCCGAAGAATAAAGACAAAAAACAAGTTCAGAATCAGAAAAACAATGCTAAGGTTAGACTCTGCTAATCTCAGTTTGGGTAGAGTACCCAATACTGGCAAACACTCTGGCGTCGAGGTGGTGCCAGCCCGCTGCTCAAGTACTCCTCTGGTAATGACCCAACGAGCCGCAGGTGTGCAGGGAGGCCCAACGATTACAGGGCACCGCCTGGTAGTGGAGAGAAGAAAACACAAAAAAAACAACCCACACAAACTGGAATCCTAACAAATAGAACATATGTGTAACCAAAGTGAGCAATGTCAGCATCTAAGGCAGGAACCTCTACAGGAGGGGACAACAGGTTAGTGACTATATGTTTCTGGAAGTGGATGATAAGTCATTAACCTGGTCTTATAGTTCAGTCCGAGTCCAGAGGGTGGATTGGTTCCAGCCGGTCGGCTGCCAACGTGGTGCACCGGCAACTGCCCAGAGACTCCCAGTGCTGGTGGTTGGATGACAGACAGGAGATCAGAACCGAGCAGATGAAGGAAGGCAGTATAATCCAGAGAGTTAAGTCAAAGCCGCTATTGGTGACATGCTCGGTTGTCAGAACCAGGAGGTCAGAAATCTGGCGAGGTGCCCAGGGAGAATTCATAATAAAGTCAGGTCACAGTTCCAGGTACAGTACACAGACAGGCAGAGATCCGGCAGGAGTCAGAAGACAGGTCAGGCAAACAGATCAGATGAGAGCGGGTAGGCTCAGAGGTCCAGAGGCAAACGGGTCAGGATCAGGTAATCAGAATACAGGAATGCTAGAGTAATTCTCACCAACGGCTCGAAAATAATCTAGCATTGACGGCTGGTGTGCAGTCTGGTAAAATAGAGACTAAAGCAGGTGGATCAGATAAGCAGTAATGGGAAGCTGGGCAGAGCTAAGCAGGTGAGTGAAATGAGTAATTAGACCAGGCATCAATGCCAAGATCATGACACTTTTGTTTTAACAACATCTGGAATTAAGTTTTAATCTCCAGTTAGGGGTGCCATTAGGATGTGACAAAACCACCATAGTACTGATTAGAGATGGCAAGAAATAAGCCAACAGGAAGAAGCGTGTACATCATTTATTTAATATGTGCGACAACAATAGCCTGGACTTAAACACAGTAAAGACAAAGAAAGAAATAAAATTGGCAGTCTTGGAGAGAAGAAAATGTAATTTGTTTTTGTCTCAGGATTTTTCTATTTCTTTCTCTGTAAAGTGGCTGAATCCATAAAAAATACAACTGAAAAATATTAGGACACTTTACAGAGAAAGGAGCTCCCTCTAGTCTGGGTTTGATATGAGCTCACTGGGTGAACTTTGAGAATAAACAGATGGAACAAATAGATGAAACGGCTCTGCCGCTGCAGGATTTGATACAGACTTCCTCTGTGTTTCCACGTTACTGTAAGACAGAAACTGAAAGAGAAACAGCAGTTTCCTCACACAGTTTTGATTTCCCAGAAAAGGAAATTACACTGTGGGTATGGATACAGGTCTGAGACAGCATCTCAGCCAATCCTGTGAAAATAGACATGAGACACGTCCATCCATGGCACCATGACAGTACTTCATTTAGTGCCTCAATAAAACACATTAAAGCTGCTCTTTGTGTTATTTTCTAGTATCACAAAGTCATCTGGGAATAAAATAGGCACTAAATGCTTTTTTTTGTGGAGTTACAAGAGATGAATGAGTATAAAGTTATACTTTATTTTGAACCGAAATGTGAAACAACATGAAATAAGAAACAACATTCAGGAATTGTTGATCTTACTATTTGGGCAGTTGTACTGTACCACATTTAGCTGTCGCAGGTCAAAGATCATCGCAGGACAAACCACTGATGTAGAGTCACGACCAAAGATGTCATCTTTGGTCGTGACTCTACATCAGTAGTTTTAGATAACCTGTTAACAGGTTCAAGGATTGTCTCTGCTAACATCTTGTGACCAGAGACAACCTATGATACATTTCTGACTTTTTTTTTGTTCCTTTGGACACTTTTTATATCAAAACTAGCTCTGTCTACCTTATTAAATACTTTTTACTAAGGTGTAGCTATTTCATTTAAAGGGGCAATGTTAATATTATTAATGCTGTTAATTATTTTTGTGTTTTACACTTTGTTTTAATTCAGTTTGTTAGTAAATAAAGCCTAAGAGATATGATACTGCATATGTGCTCATAACAAGGAAGTAAGGGTATAACAAGGAAGTAAGCTACTGTGGCTAAGCCAGGTAGCATCTCCTGGCGAAGTGTGTAAATTGAAATTGTGAAGAAAAGTCCTACATAAAATGTGAAAAAATATTTAATTACAAGAGGGATAAGACTTAACCAGCGCACCTTTCTAAGGCTGAGAGCTACTTCATGGTCACTGAGTCATGGGAAGAGCTACCAGTACTGATCAATGGAGGAGTCAGCGTTCACCTCATGATTAAAAAATGATTGAAATGAAGAGAAACATTATGAAACATCATTTCAAACTTGGCCCACCGATGACTCGTACTGTTCACAGAAGACACTGATTGCACCACATGTCGTTATTGAGGGCCTCCTGGTGCATGTGGGCCCCACATTGGTGACTCATGATGTGAACATTGGTGTGTGGAGATGATAGATCAGTCAGTAAATGTCCTTATTATACTGCTACTAGTGATCAGTGGTGGAAAATAACAACGTACATTTAGGGGATTACTGTACTTAAGTACATTTTTTGGGGGGGTACTTAAAACCTTCGCTAAACTACATTTCAAAGTCAAATATTGTACTTTCTACTCCACTATATTTCAAGGGAGCTGCTGGTTACTTGTTACTTTAGGCTCAGCTTAGCTTTTTAATCCTCTGTTGCTGTTTTTCTTTCTTGAAATGCAACTTCAACATGTTAAATAGCTGAATTTGCTCATCACTGTTTAGAGATTTGCATGACATTCCACAAATATGAGAAACTTAGGGCAGATATTTTTACTAGGCGTCACATTTTATTAGGTGTTAGTTGTTGCCTTGTGGCCAAGTTGTTCAGTAGAATGAGTTTTCTAATTAGAGATGTAGTTTATTTCTGGTAATAGATTCAACCTTAAACCTCTATTCCATAGTGAATAAGTGAGGAGGATCAAGAAACTCCTGTTTTCTTTTTGGTTTGTTTTTAAATAAGTAATAATCAAAATAGCCATCCTTATTTTTTGTGCCATTTTTATGCTGAGGTTCTTTCCAGGTGATGTAGAATCTATAGCAGGTGGTTCTACGCATCAATACATCAGCTGGTTTCTGAAAGTTACAAGGTTCTTTAAAATTACTCCGGAATTTATACAGAAATCTACTGATGTTACAAAATGTATTTTGTATTTTTCAAATACTTTAAAATGCATGTACTTTTGAATGCTTAAATATTTTCAAAAGAACTTGAGCAGATGTTTGACCGAGTAACTTTTACTTGTAGTTGAGTAAGATCTGACAGATGTGTTTGGGTTTTCTAGGAACGGGTTTTTGTTTTGTTTTTTATGTTCTGATAGGAGAGGGTTAGGTTTATTTAACATCTGCTGGTTTTCACCCACGCACCATTGAGTAGCTCCTCAATTGTTGCCATCTGGCTTTCAGGGAATTTTGCAGCACTGGACACACAAGGCCTGCTTATGTCTGTTCATCCCACATGGTTCCTATTTAGACTCAAAAAAGACAAACAATGTCAGGATTGAAGCTTGGTTGGTTTATTTAACCTTATCTCATAATGTTGGAATAGTTTTTATTCTTTTTTATAAAGGCATATAGTGTGACTTTAATAAGAAAACTTTAATGAAAAGCAATGTCCAACTTTTAGTTTTTGAAATAATACAACTTGTGGATATTATCCCATATCTTGTTTAATTTTTTTAAAATTAAAATAAAGGACAAACAACTGAAAATCTATCAATCAATATTTCTGCAAACTGAAACCAAAATAGCTATGCTTTTCTAAACAGCAGCAACAACAGCCCTCCAGACACTGTGTGGTGAAATGAGACTTTGCAGCTGCTTGAAAGAAATCTCTTCTAAAAACTGTCATTCCCTCCGACTTGCTGACAAGGGAGTCGTGGCAGAGTTCTCTGCTCGTTACTGAGCCCATATCTGATCCTCTATGAGTCACTGTTATCTCATCAGGCAAGTAGCCATTGAAACATGCCTTAGCTTAGAGTTTATTCTTCAGTATCTCATTAGATAAAGGGTTTCATTTCTCAGCAGCCTCTCTCTAAACATTTACCACAAGGTGACTCACTTTCACCTTTTGGCCCTGGGAAAAATAATTTCCTGATAGCTTTACAATTGAATCTTTCTTTTAATGACTGTTGGCATAAGGTTCTGTTTGGTACTTGTATATGAAACTTTATTGAGGGAGAACAATCAAATACAACAGAGACAGACTGAAAGGGAGGTGAGAAAGAAAGAAGGGATAAGAACTATGATAGAGAAAGAAAAGAGTGCATGAAAAGTGAGAAAATAAAACAAAATAGCCAAAATAGACAACAGAAGGAATACAGTATCTCCTAGAAGTATGCTTCCACCCCTGTATGAGACAAAAGGGGAAGAAAACAGATAAAAAAGATAACATAAAAGCAACAAAAAAGCTTCAAAAACTACGGTAATTACAAAACATTATTCAGGGTGGTATTTACCTGTATCCGCAGTTTAGTATACTATTAGTCTGTATTCGTGACGTGAGCACCTGGAGCCCCCGTGGTCTGTATGCATGGGCATGTTCATGTATAAAGGATTAACAAAGCCTCTTCAGAAGGAAAGTTTGCTTAATAGCAGGTGACAGAAGTGTCTCATCTGTACCAATGATTCTCTGTGGAGCAACATGTGTGTTAATATTGATTTAATCTTTCACAATCTGCTGGATATTTCATCTTTTCTTGTCCTTCTATTAACCCCATTGACTATTGCAACATAGCAGTGGCTTTGAACTTTCTTTATTTTCTTTTTTTTACCCAGTGTGGTGAATCTTACTTTTTAGAATTAGTCCAGTATTTTGTTTCGCCTGTTTATCCTGAGAAACAGGAGTTGCTCAATAATTGACACTTTGTCACAGAGTTGTAATCTCTCCACCCATCCTGTTCACTAATACATACTGTAACAATAATCATTGGAGTATATACAGTGTATGATACGCTCATGAACATGACTGTGTTTATGGTTTGTTGATGTAAAACAGAGATTCTAGACGGGTTCCTGGTTCTGAATGTGTACCAAACTGACAAACAGCTTTACATTCTTAAATACAGCAGAAAACCTTAAGATTTGCTGACGGCTGATGAATTCTCAGGTAGTGGAGTTTTCCAGAAGGTCTCACCTACTGGAGTTATTAGGACTTTCTCATGTGACTGCATTCCCACCTCAGACTTTCCCCCGAGCAGGAAACCGGGGATTGTCCTGCAGTGGGTCTCTCTATCGCTGACAGGAAGCGAGGGTAATCGTTATGGAATACGTTGTGGAAAGTCCAGTGTTTGGATTCAGAGTGGGATAAGGTCCAGTTTTGGTTTCCTTTCTTGAAACATCAGACTGGTCAGAATCTGTTTAGAACTTCCCACAGATTCCAGACACTAATTAACATTCACTATGGTGCCAATTCTACCCCACAACATTCACAGAGTTCCTGTTGTTTAAGCATTTCAGCATCCATCAATCCTAAAAGGGCAGCAGAACCGAACTATAGAGACATTTATTCCTGATGAGTCTTTTTATTTGGGCATCTGTTTGTGTCATTGAGATGTTCGGCAAAGATCAGGTTATAAAGATTCCCTCAGGGCCAAATGTTTCCTTGTGTTTTGTTGATCTTACTTTAGATAATTTTTTTAGGTATTAGTGGCCTTTATTTATTTATTGTATTTTTTGAAAGTATGACGACAGGAAAAGGGGTTAAAGAGAGAGAGGGAAGACATGCTGCAAAGATCTCCCGGCTGGGTCTCGAGCCTGTGATGACCACACTGAAGTCTAAGCCTCTTCATATGGTTCACACACTAAACTCCTGCACCACCGCCATGCCCCAAATTATCGACATTTTTAAAAGTCTTTTTTAACCCCAGAAGAGAAATGTTGTTGACCCCAGTGTCAGGGTTTGGTTGAGGTTTTGAGGGCTCAAATGCAGAGGCAGGAAGGCAGAGTTCTTGAAGATTTAATTGAATGTTCACAAGCAACTGAGGCAGGAAACTGAGCAAAGTAACACTGAATACTCAAAAGAAAGCTTAACAGAACCAAGACTGTCACACAGGGCCAATGACAGCTGCAACATGCTGATGGCAGCAACATGGGACAAATACTACATATTTCACTGTTAAAAACATGATCATTATTTTTTATTAAAAATATGTCAGAATAATCGTGTCAGTCATGATAAACCTTAAGGTGCTAGCCAAACTAGCTGATGTTGATCAATAATAGTTGGTTGACTGTTTCCTTTTGCATGTCTGCTTCTGTCTCCTTGAACCCCAGTCGGCCTCAGCAGATGGCCGCTCACACTGAGCCTGGCTCTGGTTCTGCTGGAGGTTTCTCCCTGTAAATTCATGCATGCTGTGAGGGATTGCTGCTGAGTCAATAAGTCGCTGATATTAGCTGATTTTCCTTAGATAGAAAACTTAGAACCGATCTGACTGTATGATCTGTTTGAATTGTCTCTGTAAAGTGACCTGAGATGACATGTTGTGAATTTGTGTTATGATTTATAGCCATATTAGCTAGTTTTGAAGCTGCTCTAGAATGGGCTTGGTTTTTTTTACTGGAATATGAGGCATCCGTTTGTAGATCAGCAGGTTGGCTGCCATTATTACTATACTTGTTTCTGAATGGAGGAAAACAATATGATGCAACCGTCGGCTGTTGCAACTTTTCCTGGTCACCCCTAAGGGCCCAGACCTGATGACAGGCTTATTACCAGACCTGATGACAGGCTTATTAAAATGTTTTCCTTTATGCATGTGATTCCCAAACTGTGTCTGGATCATTTTCTGGAGATAAAATCCTAAATTAAATTATCTACAAATAGCTCATTGTCTTTCATTACAAGAAAACCTGAGCACGATCATCATCATTTTGATATACAATGTATTTAACTTATCCAGACATCTGGCCCTTGAAAGCACAGAAACACAGTCTTTATCACGTTGCTGTAGTTTGTCTGTGCAAAAACAATTAAGCCAGGGGGCCGGGGGGGGGGGGTCCTGCCCCAAGTGGAGGAGTTTAAGTATCTTGGGATCTTGTTCACGAATGACGGAAGAAGAGAGCGGGAGATCGACAGGCGGATTGGTGCAGCGTCTGCCGTGAAGCGGGCGCTGTAGCGGTCCGTCGTGGTGAAGAGAGAGCTGAGTCAAAAAGCGAAGCTCTGGATTTACCGGTCGATCTACGTTCCTACCCTCATCTATGGTCATGAACTCTGGGCCATGACCGAAAGAACGAGATCCTGGATACAAGCGGCCGAAATGGGTTTCCTCCGTAGGGTGGCTGGGCTCTCCCTTAGAGATAGGGTGAGGAGCTCGGTTATCCGGGAGGGACTCAGAGTAGAGCCTCTGCTCCTCCACGTCGAGAGGAGCCAGTTGAGGTGGCTTGGGCATCTGTTTAGGATGTTCCGGGCACATCCCACCGGGGGGAGGCCCCGGGGAAGACCCAGGACACGCTGGAGAGACTATGTTTCTCGGCTGGCCTGGGAACGCCTTGGGGTTCCTCCTGAAGAGCTGGAAGAAGTGGCTGGAGAGAGGGAAGTTTGGGCCTCCCTTCTTAAGCTGCTGCCCCCGCGACCCGACCCCGGATAAGCAGAGGAAGATGGATGGATGGATGGAAAACAATTAAGGCTAAATAAATTATTCTAGTTAGACTACAAAACCCTCAGACCCAAAATTACCATAATTCTACAGGGAACTTTTTTCCTCCTAAATCAGTTTGAGGGTCATAAAGTCCTCATAAAGAAAGAATGCAGTCGCCCTTTGGTGGTGTGGTGGTGTGTGGTCACTAGAAAATAATGATTTTATGCTCTTTTCTCTCTCTACACTTTTGCTGGGAAGCTGTTTTTTGAAACTCTCAGTTGTTACATAAAGAAAAAAAAATGATTATTAAAAACTCACTAAAGTGAAAACAATTCCTGCACCTGACATCTGAAAGTAGATTTGTTTTATACTGTTTAGAAGTTGAGTTCACAGGTTTAGTCAGCCAACAAAACACGTTGATTTAGTGAATCTTTTCCTGTTTACTGTTTACTGGCAGATGCTTTGGCTCATATTTGACCAAGTTGATCAAAGTTTCAATTTGACCTAATCAAATTCATTAAGAGCTAGAGAAGCAGAAAACCGCTACAACTTTTATGATGTTGAAGAATCTGCAGTGAGCCAATATTGCCACCTGCTGGTGAAAACTGCAATTTTTAGTTTATAGAAATAGAATAGAATAGAAAATCCCTTTATTGTCCCACAATGGGGGAATTCTTGTTGTACAGCATCAAAAAGATTTTAGAAATGGTTGCGTAATTGTGGATCTTAGACAAGTTTATAAGAATAACATAATACTGAAGAGTTAAAAAATAAAGATTAAAATACTGTACTGTAAAGTGTTTTATATACTGTGCACCTGGAGAATGAATAACCATACAGCTAAGGACATTTTTACAGTAATGGATATTTGAAAATAGCAGCAACATCAGAGATGTGCAAATGACTACGATAGAAACTGTGCAAAATCAGCATGAATGGAACAACATGGTTATTCAGATGATCAGGTACTTATAAAATGTCCCTTCCCTGGATGTTAACCAGAGTCAGTGGGTGGATCTGCTTCTGCAAAAGTCAGCTTCTAGCTCTCCATATATTTAGATTGAGTCACCAATCTTTTTTTTTATGTTGTTTTTAAACTTACCTGGATATATATTCTACTGATACATTGTTATTGGTGACTTTCTAATGTGATAACCAAATGTGAAGACCTTTTAGTGGGCATGTACCTATTTTCTATGTTAGCACCAGAAAGGTGCTGTTTTGGCTGTTTAGGTCATGCATTTTCTGTCATGCTTGTCCCAAGTGGGGTTGCGAGGGGTGCTGGTGCCTAACTCCAGCTGTTTAAAGGTAAGAGGGGGGGTCCACCCTGGACAGGTCTCCAGTCCATTGCAGGGCAACACAGAGACACACAACCACTTACACACACACTCACACTTGAAAACTGGCTGAGAACTTGCCTGCTTAACTGTTTCTTAACCACACAGAGCCATCCATGGAGCTAGTTTACCGTTACCTGCTCTAACATAGAAAGTATCTATCGATCAGTGCTTCTATGTTCCTTTTGTATCTCTCCTTCTGTCTCCTTAAAACCCCTAGTGGGCCATAAACTCTCACATTGAGCCTCATTCTGCTCTTGAAAGGGAGTTTTGTTCTGTCCACTGTCTCTGCATGCATGTTCAGTGTAATTGCTATAGAATCTACGACACAACACCAGGGGATATCTGCTGTTGCCACAAGCTCATCAAGGAGGAACGAATCCTGAAAACCCAGTGATTGGATGCATTCAGCTAGTTCTCCTGATATAAAGCTTTTAACCAATGTGACTGGATGATCAGAGAGAGGTGTCTCTTTAAAATGGCTTGAGATACCATCAGTTATGAATAAGTCCTATATAAATAAAATGAATCGAATTTAACTGAATTGACTGGGTCACAGATATTCTCAGTGTTTGGAACATACGGTTGATTTAAAAGGAAAAGCAGGCAGAACATGATTTAGATTTACTGATATATATCCATCTTCTGGTGAAATGTTCCTAATTAAAGGGAATTAAAAAAATCATTCAATCAGTCTGATAGAAACAAGGTGGAATGTCCATCTATCCATTTTCTGACACGCTTTATCTCAAGCATAGTCACAAGGAGTGCTGGTGCCTATCTCCAGCTGTTAATGGGTGAGAGGCGGGGTCCACCCTGGACAGGTCGCCAGTCCATCACAGGGCAACATAGAGACAAACAGGACAAACAACCATTCACATAAATGTTTTTGGACTTTGGGAGGAAGCCAGAGTACCCGGAGAGAACCCACACATGCTCAGGGAGAACATGCAAACTTCTACGCAGAAAGACACCGGGCCAGAAATTGAATCTGCAACCTTCTTTCACTGCGCAATATCTGTTTAAATTTTAATTGTCCTAATAATTCAGTGTGCTTTAAAGATGATTGGTGGCTGTCAAGGCAGCAATGTTTCTGACTGATTATTTTAGCCACTTTTATTTACCACTAAACAGCTTTCCAATAGAACCTAATGAACATAAAAACATCATAATTATGGACAGAAAGCAGCTGGTAATAGAAGAGGAATCTGAATTAGTTAACACTGAATTAATCCAGCTCAATATTCAATTTTAGAGGATTATATGTTATTTCTGACTCAGAAACTATAGAAACATAAAAAATTTTCAGTGTCTGTAAACTAAAGAGCAGTATAAGTGACTAAATAGAGCCACCTGCTGGCCGGAGGCTGGAATTACAAGAGTGCAGATGGGAAATCGAAGAGGAAGGCCCTCTAATGATTCATGATTTGAAAAGTATTCAATAATTCCTTCCACAAGTGTTTGAGCTCTGTATCAGTTTTTATTAAATGATTAATAAACTTGTTTTAATATCCAGATTGCTGTGACGGCAACGTTAAAATTACAGTTTAATCCCAGGAACTCCTGTTAACCTGAGGGGGCATGAAGGAAATGATTCTGTCAGAGAAACACAATTGCTCTGAAATCTCTGTTTTCACAGTTTATTTTGTGGTATTTTCTTAAAAATCAAAAATGTTAATTCTTTTTCACATTTTTTTTTATTCACAGAGAAACGTTTTAAGCATAGTAGTGAGAAACAGAGGTGTGAATCCTGAATTAGAATCACAATAGAGTGTCTCTGCTTAATCCCTCAGTCTTTATGAAAATGTAGCTAAATAATAATACTTGAGCGTCCAATTATAAATGACCAAACACTGATACTGTAGGTCACTTGAAATATGCTTTTGTTCATTTTATTTCTTTTTCTAATTAGATCTATGTGATTCTAACTTGCGTTCTACTAGCTACAATGTGTATAATTTCTTTTTAAGTTTTATTGTCCACAACAACCTGTACCTGATGCCTGATATCTGATTTAAAAAAAAGTGTAATTTTGATAATTTATTCTGTTTTTATAATTATTTTCAGCATTTAGGCACATGTGCCTGAGATGGCTGTCCAGCCTGTCATTATGGGATCAGTTCCCTTTTAAGGAGCCTCTAATATTCCCAATCACATACTGCTAGCTTTGTGTCTTTGTACAATGAAAACTGAAACTGTGGCTGTTTGCAGAGGAACTAGTTAAATTTTTTTCCATAATTACATTTTTTTTTCAACAGTATAATGCATTTATGAGGCCATTCAGTGACATTTTTGAGATGCCCAAATTCCACCCTGTTAAGTCAATCTCCGTGTCACAATGTTCATGTTTTTGAAATTTTATTTTTTCTATTGCAACCTTCTATACAATCTCTTGAGGATTCTTCCATACAAACAGATGATGAACAAATGGAAAAATAATTTGTCCAGTTCTCAAATTTTATTAAAAACAAATAATTTGCTATAAATTCATTATTATGTTTTCCTCCAATAACTAAAAATACAATATTGAGAAAAGGGACCAAAGAGAATTTAGTCACCCAGCGATCCAATACGTTCTCTTACTTTGAAACTTGAAGGTCTAATTTCCATCTTAGGTGTGCTTCAAATATGGGATAGACAATGAAGAAAATAAAAAAGAAAGAATTCCAGGAAATCATATTCAAGGATTTGGTGTAAAAAAAAGTATTTGGTGAAAAACAAAAGTTTTCTTCAGTTCTTCGTAGTATAACCCTTGTTTGCAATGAAAGAGATCAAACATCAGTCTTCATCAGCTTTGCTCTCACTGTATCGGGCAATTTGGTCCATTTCTCAATCAGACCTCTAGAACAATGTTGTTTTGGGGCTGTTGCTGGGCAACACACTGATTTCCACTCCCTCCACAAAATCTATGTGAGGTTGAGGTCAGGAGACTGGCTGGGCCACTCCAGGCCCTTTAAATTATTCTACCAGAGTCACTCCTTTGTGTCCTGACTATGTTTGGGATCAATGCGATGCTGGAAAACCCAGCCACCTTCCATCGTCACTGCTCTCACTGATGGAAGGAGGTTCTGGCCCAAAATTTCACCACGCATGGCTCAGTTTATTCTTCCTGAAACATAGATAAGACATCATGTCCCCTTTCCAGAAGAGCAGCACCAAAGTATGGTGTTTCCACCCCCGTGCTTCACAGTAGATGTGCTTTTTCACATTTCTTCTTCCCATATAACTGTATCTATGTCTTTGTGTCACAACGTTCTGTTTTGGTTTCATTGGATCTGATATTCTCTCAATGCTCTTCTAGATCATCCATATAGTTTCTGGCAAACTTCAGAGGACCTGTCAGGTACTGCAGGATGTGAGTCCCACTGGTCCAAGTGTGTTACTGATGGTAGCCTCTCTGCAGGTCATTCATCAAGTCGCTCCATGTAGATTTGGGATTTTGGATCATTTTGACCTCAAGGGATGAGATCTTGTGTGGGGCCTCAGATGGAGGTCGATTATCAATGGCCTTGGATGTCCAATATGTTCTGCCAGTTGCTCCAACAGGTGATTTCTTTAAACCAGCATGCTGCCTGTATAAGTTTCTCTCTTCCTATCCTGGTGCAGGTCTAGACTTTTTTCCTGGTGATCTTTCACAGCTCTTTTGTCTTGGAAATGGCTGAGTTTGGAGTCTGACTCTTTGAGGCTGTGGACAGAAAAATAGTTAAAAAGGTACCAATAAAACAAGTAAAAAGTGTAGGACAAAAGAGCTTCTTAAAGAAGGTAAAAGTCAGTGAGGGCCAGACATCTTCCTTGTGGGTGGGTGAACAAATACTTATGTTTCACCATAATTTAGAATAAAAAAATCCTACATTGATTTCCTGGATTTTTTCCTAATTTTATCTCTGATATTTTTTTATTTTTTATTTTTCTCCAACTTTTGTTGTCATTACACTGTCACAAGTACAAAACAACAAAATTCACTCTCTGCATCCCGTTGGGAAGCAGTGGGTTGCCATTTTTACGACGCCTTGGGAGAAGTGTGGGGTTAAGGGTCTTGCTCAGGGACCCACAGTGGCAGCTGTGAGTGTGGGGCTTGAACTCAGGACTTCTGGATTCCAAGCGCAATGCCCTAATCAGTAGGCCACCACTCCCCATATTTAAAGTTGACCTGTTTCAAGGATTACAGACCTCATTCATCTTTGCATTATCTTCCCCACTGTAGTTCACTGTGTGCCTGTACATTGAGCAAAATGCATCTGTAACAGCTTAACATGTACTTAAAAAAAACACTATGAAGTTAAAAAAAAATCTCTACTCATTTCTAATTCCACAAAAGTAAAAAAAAAAAACCCTGGACCAAGTTTGAAGACATTCTGATTCCCTTCTAGGAAGGTTTTTCCATTCGAAATGTCAAAATTTAGCGTTGAGTTCGAAGCTTTATATATTAGCCCAAAAACTTGTTTGGTCTTAGAAAACAAGAAAATTGAACCAGAAGAACAGATCTTGGGTTCCTTGGGAAATACCCGATACTAGTCTATGCCTCTGAAAGGGGGGGTCGTTAGGGGCAATTGTTGGCTTGCTGCCTAACATGACATGTTTTGTCCCAACATATGACATTTTGAATTGAAAAACGTCCTGGATGGGAGGCAAAACATCTTCAAACTTGGAAACAAAGTACACTAAAAAAAAAATAACCTTGCTCAGACTAAAAAAAATGATGTCCAGATATCACATCTAAAATATTTGACTTCACAGAATCTGAATTTAATCACTTGTTATGACCTGATTATATTATGTTGATGTAAACAATAATACTACACTTGACACAACTTAAAATCTTTCCCCTGTTCCAAATGATTTTCTTTCTTTTTCCAAATTAGATTTTCCACCTACCATTTGACTTTACTTCAAAAATAATTTCCATTTTTCATTTCCCATCTTACAAACTCTATTTAAAAAAAAGCGCAGTTCACATGTGACTCAAAAAAAAAGATTACCTGCAGGTCATGAATAAATATATACATATTGAGAGAGGTCAAAAACTCTGTTTTGGATCCTGTGTACCTGTATTTAGTTAAGGTTAAATCAAACTTGATATCTCAAAATTTAAAAAAATGTTGTGTTACACAATCAAATTAATAATTTTATCTAGTTTAGAGTGAAAAGCATTAGTTTGAATGAACAGTTACATGTTCCACTTTTTTCAGTTTACAGTGTTTTTTTTTTTTACCTTTTTGGAATGACTATGACCTGGATGAGAATCTTCACCAGCAACTTAGTTCTGACTACAAAGGGCTGCTTCCTGACCCCCCTGCTTTTCACCCTGATGACACATGACTGCGTCCCCAGGTTGACCACCAATCACATGGTGAAGTTTGCAGACGACACCACGGTGGTGGGCCTCATCAGAGACGACAACGACCTGGACTACAGAGAGGAGGTGGAGCAGCTGGTGGAGCAGAGATAACAGCCTGATCCTGAAGGTGGAGAAGATGAAGGAGATAATTTTGAATTTTAGGATGAACCGGCCTAACCACGCTCCACTGCTCATCAACAGCTCAGCTGTAGAGGGGGTCAGCAGCACCAAATTCGTGGGGGTGAACATCACAGACACCCTCACCTGGACTGGAAACACCACTTCACTGGTCAAAAGGGCCCAGAAGTGCTTGTTCTTCCTGCAGAGGATGAGGAGAGCCCACCTGCCCCCACCCATCCTCCCCACCTTCTACAGAAGCACCATAGAGAGCGTTCTGA